>NC_056542.1:3690456-3985456 GCF_910596095.1 Thunnus maccoyii | reverse complement strand
GATCATTTAAACATTACAAAAACAGTTGAGTCAATAAAAGTATAAATAAAGTGAAAGCAATAAATCATTCTCAACTCGTCATACCTCACTCTGCATGTTTATAGTCTTTAAAATTACCTTTCTGATTCTATTTATATGGAAATACCAATAATTAGAAGTTTGTAGCTCGAGGAAAATAATCCATCTATTCTCTAAACCACAAACCCTGTTCAGTTTCGGCTGAAGTCTTTCCCAACACATGCTGGGAAAGAGGCAGGGCTCATCCTGGAAAGGTCTCTTTATCTGTCACAGGGCTTACACACAATTAGACAGGCAAACATATTCACATGTACAGGCATTTTAGAGTTTCCAATTCACCTAATCTGCATGTCTTTGGAGGAGTCCAGGAGGCCAGATTGAAACCCTAGAAACCTTCTTACTGTGAGACGACAGTGACAGTAACTATTTCACATTAATTATTCAGTTTAACATCTAAAAGAACGTTCATTGTAAGGTATAACTGCAATGTGGACAAAACCTTTATATCTCAAGGGAAAGTTCTTGCTGTTTCCTAGTTTCTCACTTCCACACGGGGAGTGTCCCAGTGCAACCACCGAGCAGCTTCCCTGGGTGTTCGCTCAGCATTACTCATTCACTTTTCCCGTCCACAGTTTACCAGAGGATTTGTACTGGCAACCACAAAACCAATCCTGAGTAACACATATACACAAAAAAAAAACACGATTCCATGACAAAAAAATAATCATACAGTTGAGGTGAAGATACCACAATGGACTAATAAACCATCTATGTTCAAATTAAAATGTTCTAAAATGAATATGGAAAAATGAAAACCCAAACTAAGGTTGAAGGAGACGCACAACCAAATACCTCAGTTACCTAGAGACGACTAACAAACCACACAAGGGCAATCATGTCATTAACCAAGGCAGCCTCTGCATGAGTGGGTTGATTTGCCAATTTTTCTTGCTGAAAAGCGTGTTCTTGAAAATGAAACACCTCCTCAGTAATTTAGGGGGAAACAATATTATAATAGATTTATTCCCTTAAGGATCGTTCACTGGAGTCAATGATGTGCAACTTAAGGAACTACATTACCCACGGTTTCCTGTCAGATTGATCCCATCCAGACATGGCTGTAGCAGATTCACATGGGTTTTAAAATGGCTGCGGACTGTGGTGATCCTGGCGAAAAACCACCAGACGTTTCCAGGTAGCTCCAGTCCCACGTGAAAAGGGCTTAATGTCACTTTGTTCCCGGCTGCTCAATGCAACGTGGAGCACCAGCCCTCTGTTCTGTTTAGTCTACAGACCTCCACTTTGTTAGTTTGTTGAAGTAGCAGACTGACAAGATGTGACCTGACCCCGCTAGATTTCCATACAGGAGGGAAGCTGCCATCTTGTCTTACAACGTCAATGTTTATCAACCTTTGCTACCGCTCCCTCGAGAACCCCCGGCTCTCACACCGGCTCTTATTTCCTGCTTTGGGAGCAAAAAAAAAAAAAAAAAGAAAACCCGGGGAGGGGGACGATGGCTTTCCATGGGAGCTGGAATACGGTCTTGACATACAAGTGCAGGGAAAGTTTTCACAGATCTGGTATTTCTGTTTTTATAGTAGTTGTTATGCTACGCAGATCCAAGGTCCTACATGAGAACGATCTCCCATCAGGCCTCATATTCACCATGACTCTCTTTTCATTGACGTCTTTGTAAGAGCTACCAATCTATGACTAAAAAAACAACCAAGAAACTCAACCTCTGACTACAAAAGCACTGACATCAGTGAAAACCAACAACAACGAAGGCCATTCAACCACCACAAAGGATGAACTAGTCAATGAGGACAAGGGATCCAAAGAGAGACACTCAAAGAGAAAATGTTTTGACATCGGCCCTTCTGTAACCAAGCATTTGCGGAATAGATAAAGCACAATGAAAACCACTTCAATGACAATGTTACAGAATATTGCAGCAAATTACAAGATGCATGTAAAGTTAACTATACGGGAGCTGTCCGTTCAGCACCACAAAACTACAACACAAGCAAAAATACAACAGTGAAAACAATATTCTTCAGTGAAATATATCTGAATCCGGGTTTAAATGTGCTTTCATGGCAGCGAGCAGCGGTAGAGGTTGGCGGCAGCTTTTTTAGCTTGTGTCACAGCTCGCCGTGTGACCATGGTAACCACAACAAACTACAACGAAGGAAAGACTACAGGAGCTGGTTTTACTGACCGGTGATAAGCGCTCGCTGTCTGAGAGTGTCATATGTTAAACTCATTGTAAAGCCAAAGAGATCAAATTTTGATTTGGGGCCATATATAAATAGGACTTAATTAACTTGATTATTTTTTATTTTTCTTACTGTTGCTTTCACCTAATAGCTTTATTACTTTAATACATTTTTTAGACCATTTACTAGTACCCAACCAATAAATCAGCCAGGCATATATGATGATCACTAAGTAACAAGAAATTACAGTAAGTACATGCCAAAGATATGTTTGAGATATTTTATTAACAGTTTTGCAATTATATACAGTAGTTTAGAGCACTAACAAGTATATTTTTACCTATAACATGTCACACTTACATACATACCGCTACTAATATACAGTACATACTGTATATTTATCACACTTCTTTAAAAAAGTAATTTTTCACCTCAAAAATCTAGTTATTTTGCAGTTTATTCAATTTTTGTAAAGATAGACCTGTAAAAAAAAGGTCTCCTTGATTTATTTGATTCCTAATTCTCAGAAAGCCTCAGTGTTCATTAAAACAGAGAAGTAAACAGATTGGTTCACCCAAATGACAAAAAAAAGTGTGCAAATAGTTTTGGTTTTATCTGGAATAGAAGTTTGTTTATGGTGCTCAAAGCTTTGAAATATGACAAATATGTGAAAACCTAGACAAATAAAACTGAAAGTATGATGATATTTTATATTTTTTGTGTGTGTCTGTGTGTGTGAGAGCTAAACCTTTAACAGTGATGGATGACATAACACATGACATAAACCTTTATTTACTAAATCACTAAATAAAAGCCTCAAATAAAGGAGGGAGTCCACTTTAGTTCACAGTTATGTTGTATTTGTGATGTAAAAACAAGCCAAAGAGGTGAGACCTTCTGACCTTTGACACCAAGCAGAACAGGGTTTGACCCGCGGCTCGAATAATGATTTGTTTACCTGCCAGAGTGAGACGTCAGCCACAGTCACAGATTTACCGTCAGTGTTAATCTGACTGGACAGTATCGGGTTAAACACTGAACTCTGACACCAAACCGAAGAGTTTGACCCAAATGTCAAACCAGGATCAGTTTCAGGTTGAACTTAGTTTCACACTGATGCTCAAACCAATTGTATGCTGCTTTTACAACATGTATTATTAAGAGAAAATCAACTAAAGTTTCACCTTCATATCCATATATATCATATTCATATTGAGAGCTGACCAGTACAATCACTCATCTGACGCTGGTTATGTCTTATGAAGGCAGTATTGTATCACACATGTATCAAACATCCTCGTATCTGACACTTTATGTAAATATTTAACTTCTTCAATTTCAGTATCATCCAATCTGTGTCAGAGCTTTCCTTCATCGACCAGAGCAGCTTTAATAAATGATGTAATCAGTCAAACTGCATCAGGCTGTCATGGTGGCCCAGTGTTTAAGACGTGCACCGTATTCTATAACGTCCCTGGTGACCTTTTTAACATGTCATTCCCGCTCTCTCTCCTCTCATTTCCTGTTACCTCTCTGGTACAACGTAGAATGAGGTGAAAATGCCCTTAAAATATTTTAAAATAACTTCATCATACCCATCAGATTAGAGGACACTGCCATAAATCAGTTTAACACATAAAATCATACATATACATGTAAGTAAACTGATTTTACACATCTAAGTGTGTTTGCAGGTGTTGTGGAGAACTCCTGGCTATGTAAGAAAAAAAAAAAGGTAGTATAATTATGTGTCTCCAGAGGGAGCTGTGTGAAATCTGATCAGTTGACTCAAGTGATGTCACTTGAGTCAGTGTCGGTTGGGGCTTAAGACTACAAGTATGAAGATGAAGAAAATCTGGAGGTGTGAAGTTAGAAAGACGTGCCAGACCTCTGTAGCTCCTTGTCTCTGCTGGAGGCTAGCAGCTCCAGGCTACGTTAGCCGCTACTAGCTGTACAGTTGTGTGAAACGAGTCGAGCTGCATTGTGGGTAATGTAGGCACCAGGTTTTAACAAAGAAGAGGGATACGTGGAATCAAAAAGATGATATTTCTGGTTCTGCTGCATCGATTTGAATCCTTTTTTAAAGCTGTCCATTGTGAGTCAGACATTGTTATAGTAATGCATTGCTAAGTCAGTTTCTTACATAGAGTCACATAAAAACTAATATATAAAAGCTATATTATTATTATTATCATTATCATCATTATCACTAAACTGTGTGTTTGTCTGTTGTCATTTTTTTTTCTTGTGCGTTGAATGTTTGATTCTCGATGACCGTAACTACTGCTGCATAGTTATTGTGTCTTTTTAATCATCAAATAAAGTCAATCAGACTGTAACAATGCACAGAATACACAAACACACACACACACACACACACACACACACACACACACTGTCTCCTGCTATCTGTTGGCTCAGCTGCTGAGGAGAGATCTGCAGACAGAGAAGAAGTGTGTGTGTGAGCGTCGTGGTGACCAGACAGTTAGCATCCAGTCAGGATTAGACTGTCGCTACGGGATTAAGCCGCTCACACACACCGGACACTAACACACATAGAAGAACACCTATTCACACATGTTGCCGTGTCCTCTCGAACACACTGGCGATGGTATTTATATATATATATTCACTTATAACCGATCTTCAGTCACACACACGTTTCTCTCCTGCACTTATTTTTCTTTTACAAGTGCACTACTTAGATACAGACACACCCTAAACCCCAACGTTTCTTTCATGTCTGACTGTAAAACCTTCTGCAGGGTGCGTGTGAGTGATAGAGAGAACGTTTGCATGTCAATGTGTAAATTTGCAGTTTGCGGTCACCTGTTTGTGTGGTTTGTGCTCGCAAATGATTCGCTCTCACTTGTTCCATACGTGCAGATACATTTAGTCTGTGTGTGTGTGTGTTGTTGTTGTTGAGACGGAACAAGTATGTTCATGTTTATATTTATGTAGCAGACGTGCAGCCGGTCGACTCTGTGTGAAACCCCTGCCCACGTTTATGGTTACAGTTTTGAGGTGATGTGGTTATTTAGATTTATTTGTGTCTGGTTCGGTGGCGAGAGACAGCTACGTTAAAGCTGCATCTACGGAGCAGAACAAATTTTCCCTTATCTGCCTTTTAACTTCTTGTCTGTCTGCTGCTTCATTTCACTTGTTGCAAACGAAGCAGCACAACTCTTCTCCGCTCCACCGTGCTTTATTCACCATAAATAAAGCATGAATGAAGCATGGTGCACTGGAGAAGAGTTGTGCAATGTGTTTTAATCTTGATGGACTTGCACTGAAGCTCAAACTCGCTGTGTGTGCATCCTCAAACTAGAAAGTTGTCCGATAACTTTCCTTTATGTTTTGTACTCAACTTATTTACTAGATGAATTTCAGGTGTCTGCATCATCAAAGGTGGAAATTAACAAAAAACTTCTAGAGCAAAATACAAAATAAAATAGTAAATCTTGTCATTGTGCAACCTGCATTATCAAAAATGAAATTGTTTCAGTCGGTGGCACCCGTCTGCCTGCCACACACACTCAACCTGACTCTCTCTCTCTCTCTCTCTTTAAGCCCTAGACGATGAGCCGTCTGATTAGAAGTTCTCTCTGGAGTCAGTGAACACACACACACACTTTTATGGAGCAGCCTGCAGTCTCCATGTACATGCATAGACAGACAAATTCACACATGTAGACACATGCAGACACTTTAAGGACTCTTCTTGGTCTACAGTCTCCACACACACACACACACACACACACACACACACACACACAGAGGGAGATACCAGGCTGTAGTCTCCAGTCTCTAAACCCTCTTCGTTCCCATAGAGATAAGAAGTGCGTCTCATTGTTGGCAGACAACAGTCCCGTTATCATCTTATCACATAGCCAGTCCAATCTGGAGGAGGCGGGGTTGCAGAGAGTGTGTGTGTGGTGTGTGTGTGTGTGTGTTTGGCAGGGGTGGGGGGCGTACTTTAGTTAAGTGGGGGTCCTTTGTCATGCAACAGGTGCTGTTGTCGCTCAGTTTGTCTTGATGCTAAAGACCTTTGAAGAACAAAACGCAGCTGACGGCGCAGACGTCAGTTAATCCTCGTTCTCACTCCTGATGAACTGACTCACAATGTGACGACCCGTGTGAAGTCGTGGTTTGTTAAGACAACAAGTGGCTCGTTAAAACCGCGACCCCTGTCAGGGCAGTCTGTCTTTTAGAGAGAGCCAGAGTACATCCACAATAAGCTGCTCTTCATTTCCGCCCTCCATCCGGAATAAAACTGAGCCAATATCCTCCAAAAACGGAGCTTTTCCTGCCTGGTGTTACAGTGTGTACGAGGGGAAACAGAGCTTTGCTAAATGATGATTTAAGCTGCTGTAAGAAGACGACCTTTAGTTGCTTCTAACTTTCTCTGTGATCAATTAATTTATGCCAGTATAGCCAAATACACAGCAGTTTTGTTGTTCGCCAACTGATGAGAGAATGAAGAAGAGATTTAGCCGTGTGATGCTGCTCAGGTGTTTCACGGTGGACAGAAGTCTCTAAAATGACCTGGTGTGGATGCCAGTCATTTTTACACTAAAAACAGCATTTTAAGTGACACAGTGTAGATGTAGTCTGAGAAAATGTCCACACAAAGCCAGGCAACATCAGAGTATAAGACAGTGATTTGATACCTGTTAACCTGCAGTCGCTCATAAGCTGCTGATCAAATCTCTATTTATGATCATAAAGTTTTCAGACAGAATCACATGAATACCGGTTATGATCAGCTGATTAGTTGTGCTGTGTGATCGGCTATACTGACGTTTAAAACGAGTGATCACAAGAGGAAATTAGAGGCGACAAAATTACTGCCACACACCCCGACTGTGACCAGGCAGCTCTGTTTTCCCCACAAACACTAAAATACATTTTAACATTTATCCACCGAACATGGTGAATGTCCAAAAACTCAATTTTTGGTTGAGAAAAATATGATCCAAAACGGAGAAAAAAGGATGCATTTTTAAATTTAAGTGACTCTCACTCTTAATACTGATATACTTAAGATATTAGAAAGTAAGCAAATTTTATTTATACAGCACTACTAAAACCTCTGATAGAGGCTACTAATAGTGTGTTTCTGACCTGCTTGTGTACAGTTACAAGAAATTAATTGTATCAGATTTTCACTATAACATAGTCTCAACATGAGACGTGGTGTTGAAAGTGTGTCCTCACTGAGTCAGCTAAATCAGAAAATGCACAACTTTATCTCTTTTTTTTTGACATTCTGTCCACACAGAGCCAGTTCACACCAGACAATGGAAGGTTGTTTCTCCAGATCGGATAAATCTGAAACCGCTGGCGTCGCATTTAAGTGTGCATGAAGACAGCTTTTTGAAAATGATGGTACTTGACTGCTCAGACACAATATGAATGCCAATGTAGACAATCACACAGCAGAGGAAAATACCTGTAATCATGTTTATGTCACAAAACAGTGATTTGATCAACGTGCAGCCTGGATAACAGCTAGCATTTATGAATCAATCGCTGTTTTATGTCTTTTCAGTTGTCTGACACCAAAAACTGAAAAATACTGAATGTAAATGAGATTCAGTGTGTGTGTAGAGGTGTTTGCATTAATCATCTCTTTCTTTCTCTTTCCTCATTCAGATAAAGACTCCAAAGAGAAGAAGGAGGTGTCCAGGGAGCCGTCAGAGGCCACCGTGAAAGAAGAAGCAGGAGGCGCTGAGGAGACGGTCAAAGAGGTGAAAAAGGAGAAGAAGGAGTCGTCCAAGGAGAAAAAGGAGTCGAAGAAGGATTCAAGCAAAGAGCCCAAAGAGGAGACAAAGAAGGAGTCCAAGAAGGAGTCCTCCTCCTCCAAGGAGAAGAAGGAGTCGTCAAAGGAGAAGAAGAAGGACAAGGACAAGGAAGGGAAGGAAGCCAGCAAGGAGTCGGGGGACAAGAAAGTGTCCAGGAAGTCGTCCGTAAAAGTGAAAGAGAAGAAGAAGGAGCCAGAGGCTGCGGAGGGCTGAACGGAGCAATAATCTCACATGATATGCATACAGACACATGTATAAACAAAACACAAGATACATGTCTAAATATCACAAACACATACACAAACAAGGGGGCTGGCACATATAAATATACATATATGTACAGTATATACAGTGGACATGTAAACATATACAGGCCCTATAACTCGACACCACACGTTCACATATGCAGTCTAAATATATATTTACATGTAAATATACTCAAGGCCGCACATCTCGGTAGCAAAGAAATTTCCTCTCAGACATGTATTTACATCGTCTAGTAATAGCAGATCCTCACACACACACACACACACAAACACACACACACACACACTCTCTATGTCTCTGTGCTGCTGCTGATGAACCACACCACATCTAGTAGTTTTTCGAGTGTGTGCACTGCGGTGAGGTTTGAGCCCACGGAGAGCGAGGAAAAACGCGAAATCCTCCTCCTCCTCCTCTCCTCAGACATTTTCGCTGACTCTCTCCTTCCCTCCTCCTCCTCCTCTTCTTCCTCCTCATCTTCTTCTTCTTCATCTCAGCAGCCTCAGCAGCAGTCGAACCCACAACCCTGCGTCCTCCTTAATCCCAGTCAGGCCCCAAACCACCCCCTTCGCCTACGCACGCTTCTGGATGTGACGTCAAAACTGCCCTCTCGCCCCCTCGCGTGGCACCAAGCCTCGCCAGAGCCCTCCCCCGCCTCGCCGCTAAGAATAAACCGCACGCCGTGTCCAGCTGCCCCGTTGCTTCCGGGTACATCTAGGCCACATCCTATAGCCACCACCACCACCACCACCACCTCCCCCTCTGACCTCCTCCGGTCAGTTTTGTTTTTTCATCTGGGACACTCAAGGACACGCGGCTGCTGATGGACACATATTTGGTGCTGCGGCGTCGAACCTGAGACTGTTTTTTTGTACGGTGGAAACCATCAGGGAGTTTCAGGAAGGAGAGGAGAGCCTGTAGGGAACTTCACCTCATCTTCAAGAACATTAGTAGAGATGTTTAGACATCACACGCACTCTTTAGGCTCTTATGTCGTCTGTTAGCAGCTCCGTACGATACGTTTTGATACGACACCGTAAGACGAACGTTACTGGTGCAAGAGGAGTCTCAAATAAAACACAGGTGTAGGTTTGAATAGAAACAAACAGAAGGTGCTAAAGGGTTGATCACTCAAATTACAACAGAAAAAAACATATTTTCCTACTTCTATCGGTATGTAGATAGTTTTTGGTTGATTTGTGCAGGTTCTGAGTAGCAAGTATAGAAAACTGTAAAGTACTGAAAGGACCGAATGTCAGATTTGTGGTTTACTTTCTCTTTCATCAGATATTTACTGATTTAAGTCCAAATTTTGCCAATTGTCGACTGTATTTTATTTAGGCAAAGTTCTTTATGGCTGGTTTGGTTACCATTTTAAAAAAAAAAAAGGAAGTTTGGGTGCTTCTTCAAGGATTCAAGAACCTTTATTGTCATCTCACCACAGTCACATTTATACTTTTTAGTTTCAAATGTTACCTGTGAGACATGAAATAGCGTTTCCTGGATTTGGTGAAAAAGTTATTTTCAATAGAAAAATGGGGTTTTGTAGAAAAACATGTTTACATTCCACAAAGTAATGTATGGAAATAGTCTTATTGACATTAGCACTGAAAAAATTCAGCCCCTAATTGTGAGATATTTACCTGCCTCCATCCCAGTAGACTGGAGGTGAATGGGATTGTATTTGTGGTGGTTAAATGATTGAACGGTTGCACTTCTTTCCAGAAACAGTGTCCACCCTGTCGATTGATTCGTTAGAGACCATTTCATCTGCAGAAAGAAAGCTCCAATGAAAACAAATCAGTCTGTGTTTTGTCCAGTTAAACAGCAACACAGTTTTTTTGGAAAGAAACTGTTTTATCAAATGTAATTTTGTTATGTTTGGAGGCAGAAATCTCAAAACTTAGACAAACAATTTTACTGTGTGTACAAGTTTGCAAGACAGCGTACTGTCCGTGCAGAATATCATAACAACTTTATTAGTAAACTTGAAAATTAATCAGGAGCTTTAAAAGAATCCAGATGTCACAATTTCATCAAAAAGCCATTAGAGGTGTTTTCTTTCGAGATGAATTCACCACAAAATGATTAACGGCACAAAATCGAGACACATTTTGGACACATACATGCACCTGGAACAGTTTTAAAGATTGAATGGTGTAGATTTTTTTTTTTCTTTTTTCAGGGTAGAAATGTAAGGCTCACACACACAAACACACACACACACACACACAGAAGTTTAGGAGCTTTGAGCTGTTTTTATTCCAGACATGAAGCTTATAGACTTTAGCCATAGATGCTGTGCCAGTTTAACCATTGACAATCCCAGCAGCTCTGCACTGCACGTCAATCCTGCTCCATGTTCAGCCTCAGCCCTTCTGTCCACTGGGAAACTAGTTTGGCTGTATTTTAGTGTTTTTAATATTTAAATATTCAGAGCTTTTATCACGTCATAGTTTGAGCTGTGATAACGGAGGATGGTGATGTAATAAAGGTTCCCATTGGACACAAGGTACCACATGTTGTTCTCTCAGAATACGTTGAATGTTTGTAATATAGAGTAGGTTTTGTACTGTTGTATTAGCTGTTCACATGTACCAGGCTCCTGTTCTGAGTCTGCCTCTTATAGCCACAATTCATTCCAAAAAAAATACGATGTTCTGCACTTCAAAACAACAGATCTTTGAAAATATTGATTATTGTGCAGCTTCAAGAAGATCCCCCGACCGAGACGTTTGAGAATGAAAGTTTATTTATGAAACATTTAGTAATAAAAGTAATCTACTGTAAGTAACCAAAAGCCTTCAGTTAGTGTTTTATTGTCATTTTGTTTATTGTAACAGTTATTTGGAAAAAAGTACCTCATATTTTCTCGTCTGTCTTTGTTCTGTTTGTGTGGATGGAAACGATTATAATTCAAACAGCTGCAAGACAAATAACCTGCTGATTTTTACCAAAAGACGTCGTCTGCCAGTTTAAGTTCCTTCCAGATTGAAAGTCAGCTGATGAACTGGGAGCAGTTCTGCACTCGGTCGTCTTCCTTCTGCACCGATGCTGAAGATGTAAGTAGATGTAATAATTTGCTTTAGTGGGAACACGTATCGCATCAACGTATTGTCAAGCTCATACATGTGTGTCCCAATGCAACTCTGCCTCCTAGAAATATGTTTTTATACATCTAAACTCAAACAGCAAATATGTTTTGCAGGAAACGTAATGTTGGCTTAATTTTCCCTCAACATAATGAGTAAATTTTGTTAATTAACGTATTTTCCAAGCTGAAAAATGTTGCAAAATACTGAACTTATGAGTAAAATGTTCAGTGACAACTTAGTTCTTGTTTTAAAATATCTTGCATTGCAATATCTGCTGGTACAAACTACAGCAGTTTTAAACTTTTTATGTTAATGTTTAGGCTCTGGCAGCACATCATTAACATTTAATTGAACACATGATCTTTTACCAACCTTAAAGGAGACACATTATGCTTTCCTGGATTTCTGTTATTTATATACTGTTATGGTTTTGGATGTTAAAGTCAAAGTTCCAAAACGTGACGTTAACTTAGTAGAAATGCTTCCTGCAAGTCAAAAGCCAGAACCTCAACCTGCTCTGAACGCTTCATTTGCAACATTTTGTTTTTTCCTACCTTGCTGACGACCTTGCTCGTCGGCTCGTCACACATGATCGTAAACGGCTGTCCGTTCTGTAGCCTTGGTTGCTAAGGTCGTTGCTAAGGTTTGTCCCCGTGAACTGTAAATCAGAGAGCAGAGATATTCCAGTAGAGCCTCAGGTTAAAAATAAAGACCTTGAAATGTCTAAACTTTTACATTTCTAGGAGACTGGTGCCTAATGCGCAACACAACATACAAACTGTTCTTAAAAACACTGCTTCAAGGTACTACTAGTAGTCAGAAACTGCAAAGGGTACTTTTAAAATAAGGTGTATTTATGTATTTAGATCTCTATAAACATGCTGAGTTTAACTTGGCTGGATGAGGCTTTTACAGCCTCATCCAGCCAAGTACATCTCGGAAAAAAAAGAGGTTGTAATATCTTTTTTGAGTTTTCATCTTGAACATAAAGAACCTTTACACTTGAACAAAAGTCTGAATTTCCAACTTTCCCATCATCCCTCAAACGCAGCACGATTTCTGTCATTTCTCTGTTTCCCCCGGAGAGTTGCGGAACAAATTTACAAAACCGACCTCACAGCTGTCAAGTCGATGAACAGGATTCTGTCTGACGGCTTTTGAAGTGATTGTTTTTGTTGTTTTTGTTGTTTTTTTTTCTCTTCCTTTTCTTTTCGGAGCTCCGTGTAAAACGTCGCAGGTCTGCGGATTGGGTAACGGTGCTAAAGCTGAGCCGCCGCTGTTTAATTTGGCAGCAGCGCTCGGTCTGTGTACATGTAGGAGCACTGAAGATAGAGTTACACTGCTGCAAAACACTCTGAATTTCCCTTTTTCACTCACTCAAATATTTTCATTTCACTTCTCTCGGCTCATATCTGTTTAATCCCTGCATCATTTTAACAAAAACTCTCTTTAGTTCTTTTCCCTTCATCTCTTTCTCCTTTAATTTCTCCTTTTCTCTCCTTCATCTATCAATAAACTTATCTTTCTGTTGACACCTCACACAAAAAAATCACATTTTCTCTTCATCTTTTCTTTCTTTTCAAAGCTTGAAATCTTTTCTTTTTCTGTTATTACCTCTCTTCTCTCATCAGTCCTTATCAGTTTTCTTCTTTTCTCTCCATCTGTTTCTTTTTTTAACTCAGTTCAAATGTTCGTTTCCCCTTCTTTCCTTTCTCAACAACTCTCTCCCAACCGCTCTCTCACATTTACCTTCTTTCATCATCTCTTTTAATTTTCGTATTTGGCTTCCTTTTTCTATCCTTTTTTTTCCCACCACTCCACTCCATCTTTCAACTCTCACAAAATTATCAGCCTCTCTTTGTTATTTTCTTTCCTCTTTCAGTAGTTTTTTAGCCCCCTTTTCTCCACCCACAGGAACTTTTTCCTAGAAGTCTGGAACATTTTTCAAGAACTCAGGAACTTTACCTTCTTTGTCCACCAGAAAAAAATTTACTGCTTCCAAGTTAATTTCTTTGGCCATATTTCAAATCCTTAAAAAAAAAAAGTCTTTGCATCCAAGGGCCACAAACTGTTTGGCATTTTTGTTTTGGATATTTGTTTAGAATAATAAACTTTGCTGAGTGGTAAAACAAGATTTGTGTCTTACACAACCACTGTTTTTTGGATACCAACAAAGAGAAATGGTCAACCTGAAATGAATAAATCATAGAAATGAAATGTCTCCCAAAACACTTCGTTGTGTTGGAAAGAATCAAGCCGAAACCTTATAATTCCTCTAGTTCATGGCTCTTTCCCTGCAGATTTTTACATGTCAAAATCAATTTACTAGTCATGTGGAGAACGGGGGACGTAGCGTTCATTGACGACACTGCGGAGTTGCATCATTGGATGTGTTGGATCCAGTGTTTTTAGAGCTTAACGCTTGATACGAAGCACTAATAGTGAGGATATCTTGATGTCTGACCATCTTTAACCTGTTTTTAAGTCTTTCACCCCTGTGAAAGTTCAACACTAAGTCACTCTTTTACCCTCAGTGTCCACTGGATGCAGCTGCATTGACTTTTTTAAAGTTTGGTATCTAAATGTTCAAGGTCTAGTTCTGTTTCAATCTCCAAAGGATGAAATTTCCTTGTGGATATAAATTGTCTGTATTATTTGACAATAAGACATGAAATTAGTATCTAGTGACACATTTTATTTGTTACTGACGTTGACTTCTATGGACTTAGGTTAGGGTTAGGGTTATGGTTAGGGTAGAGTTAGGGTTATGGTTAGGGTTAGGGTAGGGTTAGGGGTTAAGAGGTAGGGTTAGGGGTAGGGTTAGATCAGGTTAGGGTTATGGTTAGGGTAGAGTTAGGGTTATGGTTAGGGTTAGGGGTTAAGGAGTAAGGTTAGGGGTAGGGTTAGGTTAGGGTTATGGTTAGGGTAGAGTTAGGGTTAGGGTTAGGGGTTAAGGAGTAGGGTTAGGGGTAGGGTTAGGTTAGGGTTATGGTTAGGGTAGAGTTAGGGGTAGGGTTAGGGGTTAAGGGGTAGGGTTAGGGTAGGGTTAGGGGTTAGGTTAGGGTTAGGGGTTAAGGGGTAGTGTTAGGGGTTAGGGGTTAGGGTAGGGGGAGGGTTAGGTTAGGGGTTAGGTTAGGGTTAGGGTAGGGTTAGGGGTTAAGGGGTAGGGTTAGGGGTTAGGGTTAAGGGTTAGTGTTAGTGTTAGGGTTAGATTAGGTTAGGGTTAGGGGTTAGGGTTATCGTTTTTCCTGTCAGTTTGTGTCACTTCTCTGATGAAATCTGTGCAGTAGGGGAAGGGATGTTGTGATTTTACAATATTCAAGAATTACAGCTACAAAGGATAAAATTATTAAAATGAGTAAAGTACATCAGTTATTACATTAACCCATAAGAACCCACCAACCCTTTCAATGTTCTGGAAAATTCCTCATACAGCTTTATCCTTGATTTTAACTCATGAAGTCCCTAAGTGACATCAACTGAACATCCTGGTGCAGTCATGTGACAATGTGTGAATCTGTATACCCATGACATCACTTCCAAAACGGCGGTGTGCCTGGTCAGCAAATGTGACAGAACTAGCTAATTTAAAAAAAAGAAGAAGCTTGTTTTTTGTTACTAAAGGTAGGTTTCAACCCATTTAACAATTCTGATGCTTTAATAAGACGTCCTGTTTTACATTTAACCTGTTCTGACCACATTTCTTGAACAAATTGATGTAAAACAAGTTAGGGAAATATCGTTATATATATTTCACACTGAAGGTAGAATTTAAAAAAAAAAAATCAGAAATGTGTTCCTTGTGGTTCATTTGGTCTGTTTTATATTCCCCATAATTTTCCTTAAAGGAGAAATATGGTTCTTATGGGTTAAACATACAAATGATTCACAAATGAGAATCACATGTATGTCAATAAAAACTCTCTTTCCATTGGATGAATTTAACTTAATATTTCTGGACGTTTTAGAGCTGCTGTATGTTGTGTGTCTCTTCTGCTTTACTCACTCAGGACTCTCTTTGCAAAAGAAATCTTGATCTTAATTACCTGAATACCTGATTAAATAAAGGTTATGTAATATTCCTGTAAAACACACAAAAAAGAAAAAATGGAACCGAAACGAGTCTAAACAGTACAGGAAATGTGTTTGCTAAAGAACAAATATTTAGGAGACGCTCTGCTTCTGAAAAGCCTCCAGCTGACATGTGAACCACAACAGACATCCAGTGGACATGCCGGCTCATTTCTCTTCTATTGTCTCACTTCATTTTTCTCTCATAAAACAAATTCCTCCCCTTCTTCTCCTCTCCTCTTCATCCCTTCCCCTCTTTTACTTCTCTGTCTCTCATCACTCTTTCTTCTGAAGTTGCACCCCGCTGTCTCCCTCTCCTCCTCCGCTGCTCTCTGGTTCCTTTTGTTTTTTGTATTTCTGACTTTAAACTCTTTTTCCAGCTTCTCTTCGGTAACTTCTTTCCACTTTAACGCCTTCAGTCCAGTAAAACCAGCTCTGATGTGAGGAACCACTGAACACGGCTGCACACACACACCCAACAGTTAAAAAACATCAAACAACAATACGTCTAACAATCAAAGTGTAACCGGGCCACAGCAATTTGGACAGAATGTAATAAAAGCAGAGTTTGGATTTAGACGTCGCGGAGCAGACACGGCTCTGTCGGGGGGGGGTTATTTCTGTCTCTGGGGCTTTAAGGCGTAAACAAACTGGATTAGATAATTGCCGCATCATTTTACTCTCGCTGCAGATTTGAAGCGTCAGCAGTGTTTCACCTCTGCCACAGGGAACTTAAGTGGCTCAGATTTCTTTTTGTGTGTGTGTGTGTGTGAACAATACTGATCCCATGTTTTGATCCCAGAGGAAAATTACCAGAAATATATTTTGTTTCCATAGAAACGCAGCTACATTGTGTTTTTCTTTCCCTCAACTTTTGTTAAAATATTATGTTCTGTGTGGAAACATAATAGAGAATATATTTCAGATATTCATGATATCTGTTTAATGATGAATGTCAGTGGTTGATTCTGGGTTTATTAGATCATATAAATGTAATAAATTTGCCATAAAAGAATATAAATAATGGAAAATCTCCTGAACAACACGACCAGATCACTCAGTATTTACTGTTGGTCTGTGTTTGCTGGAGATTCAGACGTAGCGCCGCCACAACCTTCGTTAACTCGCTCTCATCTCGTGTCAGAGACAATAAAATATCCACAACAAAAACAGATTAATAGTGAAAAAATATACAAAACTAAATTGAAAATGCTCATTTTATGAAAGCTTTAAATGTTGAAAGAGGACACTCAGTACTTAGCAAAAGTTTTAAGCAGTAAGTGATGTAAGGATGCTTTCAAAAATAATGACATTCATAATTTTTATTTATCATTTAACTTGATACCTAAATTAAATCAATATTTGCTGTGAGCAGCTTTGCCTTTAAACCAGCAGCAGTTCTCCTCGGTTCACCTGCTCGCAGTGTTTCAGGTACTCGGCAGGTCGGTTGTTCCTGCGTTTCGGAGAAGTTTTGCTGTCTCAGCTGCTTCTGTCTCTTCATGTTAATCCCAGACTGACTCCATGATGTTGTTTTTGACTCTGGCTGGATGTTTTGGGCTCGTTGTTATGCTGCAGAATAAATTTAAGGGAAGAGTCACTGCAAATCAATACAAAGCTGTTCTGACTCATCACCTTTATCCTGTGAGGAAACATTTCTATCCTGATGGGAGTGGTCTCTCTTCCAGGATGACAACAGGGAACGAGGGGTCACTGAATGAGCTTGATGAGGATCAAAATGATGTGAATCATCATGCTATGACCTTCACAGTCACCAGATCTCAACCCAACTGAACACCTATGGGAGATCTTGGACTGACGTGTTAGACAGCGCTCTTCACCACCATCATCAAAACACCACATGAGAGAATATCTTTTGTAGAGCTCAGAGACTGTAGAATCAATGCCAATGAGCTCTGAAGCTGTTCTGGATGCATGTGGTGTCCCAACACCTTATTAAAACACTTTATATTAGTTTTTCGTTTAATTTGTCACCCGTCTGTATTTCCAACAAGACACATGGATAAACTTCTCTGTGCCACTTTCTGGTGTGACGAGGTCTTAGCACAGGTGAGTGGCATCAATCATTAATCAATTAATCAGTTTTTATTTATATAGCGCCAAATCACAACAAAAGTCATCTCGGGGCACTTTTCACATAGAGCAGGTCTAGACCGTACTCTTTAATTTACAGAGACCCAACAATTCCCCCATGAGCAGCACTTGGCGACAGATGTAAGGAAAAACTCCCCTTTAACGGGTAGAAACCTCAAGCAGAACCCAGTTCTTGGTGGGCGGCCGTCTGCTTTGACCGGTTGGGTTGAAAGAGAGAGAGAGAGACGATAACAGCAGCAATAGCAGCAGCAGGGAAGGACGCCAACAGGACTGCGAAGGACCGCGCAGGCTCGGCCTGCAAACCAGGGAAGAAGCCAAGTTAGTGACATGCATTGATGTTACATGAATGCATACAGATGGAGAGGAGGAGGAGGAGGAGAGGAGCTCAGTGCATCATGGGAAGTCCCCCAGCACAGGTAGGCTACAACCCTGTTTCCTCATTATCTGCACACCAGCTAGGTCAAATGCTCAGACACGTCAGTATAAACAGGTAAATATGATGATTTAACTTCAAATTCTGTGTGAAGCAGCACATTCACTGTCATGTTGTGGTCCAGAGCAGCAGCAGCAGGTAAGAACCTGAAAACTGAACTCTGCTGCAATCATGCAGAGAAAAAAAAAAAAAACCTCAACCTCACAACTGCAATTTTGACTGTTTTTCTTTTTCTTAGCTGAGCTGAAGTTTTACAAAGTCAATTATGTGCTGAGTGAGCATCATGACCTCTGGGCCCTTGAAACCTGTAAGAAAAGCATTCCTTTCTTCCTTCCTGAAAAAAAAAAAAACGGACTTTCTGCAGATATACGTGGCTTCGGTCCGACAACAGCGATACACGCCAAGAGATTAACCCGAAGCCCGACTTCCCTCTGAGAAGCTTGTAAACCCGGGAGAGGATGGAGTGTGATAGATCCCAGACCTCCCCAAACTAATTCTGCAGCTCTCTAACAAAATACTTCTCCTCCCCCTGACGGAGACATGGAAAAAACACTTCTTTACATCCGGAAATATAGACAGAATGAAACCTTTCACTCTTTATATGTCTGTCTCCAGGGTGGATATATATATATGACATCAAATAGTTCATAAAAAAGCTTCATAAAATATCTGCAGTTTATGTACTTACAAGGATGTAAAATACAAACAATTACATGTCACAATTTGTGTTTTTTTTTATTGTGTAGCTCCACCCTTTGTGTTACAGACTTCAGTCTCCATCCAACAGCTGTAGGAGAAGAATCCTTCAGATGTATAACTCTCTGATATGTAGCTTTATCCTATTTCTTAAGAGCAGCAGAAACGAGCTGTAAACACAAAACCGACACCTTTTTATTTCATTTGTTAGGAAACGGTTGCTTATTTAGACGTTCAGCAGATGCAGAGAATCACTGGTCTTCATTTGGAGGTAAATTTCCAGCCACTTGATGAATCTAAATCCAATATTAAATCCAGCTAACTTTAGCTGCTAAATGCTCCACTATGTTCACCAGCTAGTCTACAGCTAACTGTGTGTGTTTGCTGTTTGGTGCTGAGCAGGTTTTTAGAGCTTTTTCTCTGAAAACGATGCTATGAGAGCTCTGAGAGTGAACCAGAAGAGTAAAGTTGCAGCTGTAAAATTAAGACATTGAGATGAAAGATGCTGAGACTCTTCATAGAGCTGAGTCAGGTGATAATTTTCCTCTCGTCTTTTAATTTAAAAGTTGATTATAGCAGCTTTAAAGTAGCTGTTGCAGTCATTTTTTTAACAGCTCATTCCAAACCTTTAACCCTGCAGTATGTGATGCTTACAGTGACATTTTCAAACAATGACTGGGCGATAATTTAATCATTTAATCATTTAATCATTTAAATTTTTAATTGATTTTCAGTAGAATCGTATTGTTATTGTTTCTGTCAGCAAACTGTAATAATAAAATAGTTTATTGACAGTTTTGTCTGAAGTGGAACAAACATTGCTTAAATTAAGTTTTTTCGTTTACATATTTTGTGCACATGTAACATATTGTGGTATAAAGTGTATAAATATTGGAAAAAAAGTTTAATTCATATTCGATTTCAACTGTATCACCCTTCTCTAATTCAAATCTAAAACATATTCTTATGGTTACATCAGATGTTTTAAATGTTTTGATATTTACGATTTTATACACATTTCCCCAAAATTCAGCCTGCAAGCTGTGTGTGTGTGTGTGTGTGTGTGTGTGTGTGTGTGTGTGTGTGTGTGTGTGTGTGTGTGTGTGTGTGTGTGTGTGTGTGTGTTTGTTACCACTCAGTGAAGTTTAGCTCTTGAACGTCAGACGTAAGTAACCTCATTTATCACTTTTCTAAACAAACATTGCGTGCGTCACAACAACTATATTTAGATCCTGGTTCCTCCAGGTGTGGGTTCAGGGTTCCTGGAAAAGTTCTTGTAGAGGAGAAAAGCTCCTGGTGTAGCCTGAGTCAGACAGCTGGGTCTAACCTCCACCCCCCCCTCCCACCCAGCCTCTCAGAGCCAGACCTGGTGGCTGCAGGGGGCTTTAACCTCGGGGCCGGGGCCCCGCCTCCCGTCTGCTGCCGGTCTGAAGCAGGAGGACGTTCAAAAAAAATCCTCTGAGGGCATCATTCACTGCAGGTCGGTCCTGCAGCAGCAACACGGTTCATCACAGAGCAGAAAAACTCTTCACTTAGTTTCACCTGTTCTTCTTTGTTTCAACACCACTCTACAAACAAACCTTTAAAAGAAATCGTTTGCTTTCTCTTCGTAGCTCTCTGACATTTGCTTTTTTCGTAGTGGTTGAGGAAATATGATCTACAACATTATCTAACGAGGATAATTTCTACTGTTGCAGTCTGGGAGCATGTCAGTGATGCTTTGAGGTCTTCAGACCACATGTTTTAAGCCTTGTGGACTGTGGAACTCATGAAAAAATCATTTTGATTTCCTCCTTTTGCTCTTTATTTGGTTTCACTCTTGTATTTTGTTTGAGTGGTTACAGGAAACTTGCAAAATCTCTCAAATTCTGGTGTTGAAATTTGCTATGTTTGGGTGAAACACGATATGTGAACGAAGCTTTTTCTGCTTGTTTTCTCACTGGACGTTGCTCAACTAAATGCTTAAATATAACTTTCTATATTGGCTTGAAATTCCCCTCTTCCTCCTCCACCTCCATCCTCTCCTCCTCTTCCTCCACCTCCTCTTTCATCACCTCCTCACCCATTCTGTCTTGATGTATCGCTGCTTCACTGCCCTCCTTCCTTTTGCTTCTAGCAGCTTTGGGGAAAGACTTGCACATGTAATAATTGTTATGTGGGTGAATGAGAGAAGCTCAATGTCTTGAAAAATGGTTTAAGTCTCTACAGACTTTCTTTTTTCTTTTTTCAGGAGATTTATTGAAATACTTTTAGCTTAAATAACTTTACCGTAAGTTTAAGTTTATGTACTGTCTACTTTCAATGCCAAAGCGTTTCAGATTTACAATTTAACTGAGAAAAGCAGGAAAACATGTACATTAAAGCTGCTTTTTTTTACCATTTACTACTTTTTATATACACTTCCTCTTACCTTTATGAAAGTTACAGTCTGACCATAACTTTACATTTAGTGATGCTTTTTTCTGTTCTGTGAATTTAATCATAACCCAGCAGCAGGCATGCAACACAAGTCAGAAACTTAAAAACATATATCTAAATTGATCTTTATCAAGTTGTAATTAATTTCTAAAACTTCCTGTTTTCATTCTTAAAGCTTTTTTTAATTTGAGTGTTGTCTCAGCAGCATCATGATGAGCTGCTGCAGCATCCTTGACTGAGACACTGACTTTTCTGCTCCTGTCAGCTCCTGTGAAGTGTGTGTGTGTGTGGAGCGTCATTATCATACAGTGTGTGTGTGTGTGTGTGTGTGCGTGTGTGTGTGTGTGTGTGTGTGTGTGTGTGTGTGTGTGCGGTCAGACCAGGTCATCTTCCCTTCCTCTCTCTGTTGCCATCTAGTGGCTAATATTACTGAAATTCAGCCTCTCACACACACTGATACACTCTAAACATCTAATAAGCACACTTGTTTTTTATATGATCTATTTTTAACACATTATATGCTGTTTTTTCTTCTTTTTGACACACACACACACACACCTGGGCTGTGCATGCTTGGTGTGTGTTTCCAGCAGCAGCAGCAGCAGCACAGATTGAGCGGCGGCTGATTCTCAGTTAAAAGCTGCTGGGTGGGTCCTAATTATTTCTTTGAAGACTCGCTTTTCCTCCCCGTCTGAGCTTCTGACGAGCTTCACTTTAAAGAGCCAGCAAAGGCCAGACACACACACACACACACACACACACACACACACACACACACACACACACATATACTGTCACGCAGCCCGCCTCATCTGTCACATAAGACTTTAATGTCGACTCCAGACTGCTGATTTATGAGAACATAATGCTAAAATGTAGAGCAGTTTTATATGTTGGAGGAGCGTATTGAGTTTGACAAGAAGATGTTTGCACAACAGTAAATAAACACGTTACACCCACAGCTGCAAAATTAATGTTGTTTTGTGTCAATTAAAAGATTTTCTTGTAGCTTCTGGTTCATATTTAGATATGAAATGAAAACACACATTGTTCTTTTCTGACAGGGCTCACTGAGGGCCCTGTCAGGGTCTCATCACTGTCTCTCTGAGGTCCCCCAGACCTCATTTTGGGAAGCATTGACCTCTGACCCTTTCAAGAGTCCCAAATAGGTCCATGACTGCTCTTTGACAAGCACAAGGTTTATTTTGCACAGCAGTGATGGAATAAATTATGATAAACATAAAGCATGAATATTCCATGCAGCAAAGCTTCATTGGCCTGATGTTTGGATCTAAAAACATGCAGATACATAAACATAAAGTAGACTACATGGACAAAAGTATGTGGTCAACTAAATATTTCACAAAAACAGCCTCCACTTCTCTGGTTTCAAGCTTTTCCAGCAAATTTTACAACCCGGCTGCAGAGATTTGCTCCCATTCAGCCACAAGAGCATGATGATGGGTGATAAGGTCTGACGGTGTTGGAGGTTGGTTGAAGTCAGGACCAAGTCAAGTTCTTCTACACCAAACTGGGTGGTTGAGTCTTTCTTTATGGAGCCGTCTCTGTGCATCTTCCAAAAACTGCTGCTGCAAAGTTTGAAGTTGTCTAACATATTGTATACTGTAGCATTTAGATTTCCCTTGAACTGGAACTATGAGGAAGTAAGTGCACTGAAGTATGAAGCAATACCTGCATACTTTCGTCACTTTTGTACGCATGAGAAGGAATGTTAAACAGTGCAAACTTGTTTCCAAATAAAGCAAGAAATACTAAGAATCATTAAGAAAGGGAACAAAAATCTGTGCAGGATCTAAAATTAAAAAAAAAGAAAATGTTTTACATAAAAACATTTGTCTTTCTTTATGACAGTCACTTCTATATTCTCCTACCAGTAACAGTTAAACTCAGCAGAGTTTGAATGAGCTCTTGAAGAGAAGGAAGTTTTTTAGATTTTGTGCAAGATTTGCATATTTGTTCGACTCTGGGACTTTTTGTTAATTATAAATTATATAAATGTATGTTAAAGTTTTACTTCTGTTTCTGCTTTTGCAGGAATCAGACTGCAGGAGAAGCACGTGGTGCACTTGACTTCAGGCCTCCTTCTTTTAATATTTTTCTTCTTCCTCTAAAACACTTAAAATTACAGCACAGAGACATGAAGTACATTTGGCTCCCCTGGCTTGTTGGTAATGAAACTGGATCCCAAAGCAGGAGGTTGGTCTCTCTCTCTCTCTCTCTCTCTCTCTCTCTCTCTCTCTCTCTCCCTCCCTCTCTCTCTCTCTCACACACACACACAGAGACACACGCGCACACACGCACGCGGAGCTTTATAGTTCACAAAGGTACAGGCAGACAGGAGCAGAGAAGAGCAGAGACACTGTGATGATTAAAAAACTTAAAATAACAAGTGGAGGTCTGGAGGAGGAAGAGGAGGAGGAGGAGGAGGAGGAGGAGGGCCTGAAGAAGTCTGCAGGAGATCTGCCGGAGGAGAGGACCGGAGAGGGTCTGGAAGGAGGTTTTGGAAAAGGTCTGGAGGCAGGAGGAGGTCCCGGGTTTAACAGAGGAGGCAGGACTTTCTGGCTCCGTGGTGCGCTCCGACACCAGAGGTCCGCTTTAATACCAGAGGAGGAGGAGGAGAGGAAGGTCGGCTCTTTACACTGCTCAAAGAGAGAGAGAGAGAGTTAGAGGGTTAGAGAGAGAGAGAGAGAGAGTGCAGTCCACTCCTCCTGGACAGTCTGCATCGAGCATCCATGTGCCAAACGGACTTTTGGATTCGGGAGCGCAGATTGAGAAGAGCCTTCTCCCTGGAAAAAAAAACTTCACTGACTGACTTGTCGACAGGAAGTCAGATCCGTTTTAAATCTCTCCAGCTGTTATAAATCAGCTGTGTATTTTTATCTGCGCTCAGATCACCTCAGGCACTTTTGGTTTTGGACTCTTCTGACTGTCCTCCGCTCCTCTCAGGATCCTCACAACACGCGCGCGGGGATTTTCATTCAGATTTTCTTTCTAAATGTTTTATTTTTATTTTTATTTTTTTTTTAAATTCCTCTACGGACTCTTGTTTTCTGCTCACGCGACATGAGCAGCCCCGCTGTCTCCTGTCCGTCGGCGCGTCTTTGTCATTTTAATGTCGCTGTAATCTCCGCGCGTCTCACTGATTGTCGCTTTGCATTTCAGCGCAAACGAACAAACTGAGGACGTCTTCTTCTTCTTCTTCTTCTTCTTCTTTTTTTTTTTAAAAAATCTCCGGGCTGGAATAAAGAGCAGAAAGTAGCAGGAGCAACGCTGAACGTGGATCTCTTTCACTTTATCTTCGTTTTTCCTTTGGATTGATTTTTTATTTATTGGTTCTGACGTTTTTCACCAAAACTCTTTGATATCTTCTCCCCACCGGGAGCGAAGTCGAGGATGTTGCTCTGCTGCTTGAACCCTCCCTCCTGGTCCACCTGTAGGCTTCTCTTCTGCTTTTTGTTGCTGCTCCAAACGCCCCGGTCCTCCTCTCCGCTAATTACAGGTAGGATTAAAAGGATTATATGGCTTCATAATAACACATCATAACACCCACCGTGCGTAAAAATCTACCCAAACGCCCGGTTATTTAGTCTGCCGCGTCTCCTCGCTCTCCCAGTCTGTCTTTACTCCGCCTGGGGAGCGCACCATATCAAAGTCACACCACTTCTAATATATCTGAGCAGCAGTAATGAGGTGGTGAAGTAAAAGGTTCGTCACAAATGATCGATAACCTCCAGTTTGGCGCATGTTCAAAATGTGGGAAAACACTCATGCGTTTTCTTTTACAATTTTCCTCTTATATTTTGCATCACCGACACTCTTAATTTATGCTTTTACCTCACAGTAAATATGATTAAAATGTTTCTGCAAGTGGAGACATTAATATATTTGAGTTTTTGGTGGATTTCCTTGCAGAAACTCTCCTCAATCTTGAATTTGGGAGTTCAGATGACATTCCACCGTTGGATATTAAAAAAAAACATCCATACAAGTGTAGACAGTGTATGTATCTCCATGCAGGGAATTGGTCCGTTTCTTCCAGACTATAGAGGATCAACTCTGGCACGCTTCTTATATGCAGAAATAGTTTCCGGGCTGCCAAGTATTATAGATGAAACCTTTAAAAATCGTGCAAGGATTTGATTTTAAGGGGTAAAGTCTGCGTAAAATTATGATCTTTACTCAAATTGTTGTTTGTGCCACTAGAGGTTATAATTAACCCGCTTTTTAAAAAAAAGTTAGAAGCGGGCTGTTAACTGTAAATCACTTTTAATCAGCTCTAATTTAACAGTTTCTCCTGAGAGGCCTCTCCTGCCTCTCTCTCTCTCTCTCCCCGGCCTTCTCCCCCTGCTTCAAAGCCGCCTGACAGCCGCATTGCATCATAGCATATCGTTTGTTTGCCCCGCAGCGCCTTTGAGAAGTGAGAATAGTTGAAACGGGGAGGGAGAGAGAGAGAGAGAGAGAGAGAGAGAGAGAGAGAGAGAGAGAGAGAGAGAGAGAGAGAGAGAGAGAGAGAGAGAGAGAGAGAGAGAGAAAGGTGGTTGTGGTGTAGTGCGCAAGCCGGGCTCAGCACAGCCGGCCCACATGCGTCTTATCTCTGGGTAAACAGCAGCGTGAGGGACGAGACTTCTGCGGCTGACCTGCTTTTACTGACTTAACCTGCCTCCTCTGGCACTTTGAGGAAAGGGCATTAGATTACATACATTTGATTATGGTTATTTATTTGGTTTCGGTGGCTACAGGGCGGGTTTCCATGACGACAGTGGTTGAATTTCATGATAATTTCATTAGCAAAAGGAGAAAATCTATGATAAAGCTGATTGGGAACAGAGGTTTCACTTTCTCTTCAGCTGTAAACATTAATATGAACCTCCACATGACATGGGGGAAAAAGTCATAAATGGCTTTATGCACATCCGCTTCCAGCGCTGATAAGAATAATTTCTCATGTTAAGGGTTTCCCCCTCTGTCTTTGCTGGTATCTACTGTCCTGGAGCAAACACAGAAAGATGGGAATCAGATGGGAATTCTGGGGATCAAACCTGTACCAGATGGGTCTCTGTGGACAAACATGTGTATCTGTTTGACATGAAACAGTGTGGAGAACCTCTGAGAACCAACTCTGTATCAGCTGAGGAAGCCGCAACACTCTGATCCCAGCAGATCAGATTCCTCCACCTGGCATCCCAAATATGCACTGTATCATCTGTCTATTGTCTGCTCGACCACAGAGCGGAGGGTTCTGGGCTGTTTGAGGTCTTATAGTCCCAACAGTTGAATGTGTCACTGCAGCAGGTGGAGCGGCGGGTACAGAGGTCATCCTGTTGGCTTCAGGATCGTGTGTGTTACTCCAGGACACTTGTTGCATGTCATCCTCATCTTCTTCTCTCCACTAGAGTCTGGCTGGTTGAATGGCGCTTTATCAAAGCTGCTAATCAAATCTGAAACCCTCTGATGTCTTATCAAATCTATGAAGGTTTTTTTTTTAAAAGCTATATTTATAGAACTGAGATCAAAAATCAACCTTCAAAGAACTAAAACTTGCATTTTGGCTCCCAGATAACATGTTTGTGCTTCATAAGAGATTCGTTAGACTCTGACGTTTGCAAATTCAGCTACTTTCATCTAAATTGAATCTAAACTCTCTTCCAGGACACTTTTCTTTATTCACCAAATGTTTTCAGCTGTCTCGCCTTCATCAGGATGGTATCTGAGTTTATTTCCGGTTCCCTTATATAAGCTACAGTCCATTCATGTCATGTGACTTATATATACATAGATCTTACTATAATGAATGTACAAAACAGTATTACCAACTTCTTTTTGAAATAGATTTCTACAAATTGGAGACAAATATAAATGTTACAACCGACTTTTCCAAAAGAATCTCATTTTCTTTCTCTTCTAATCTCCATTTGTCACTAAAAAGCTGCAAATCTACACTTTCAACCCTAATTTTTACAAAAATATTTTTCAAAAAACACACATGCTGCTCAAATATCTTCCATCTATTAATATTTATGAATAACTACATTTCTAAACATTCCTATCTTTTAACTAAATGTCTAATTGTTGTTATTTGCAGAGGTGGTTTTCAGGTTGACAAGTACTGTTGATGAAACCTTTTGAAAATCGTGCAAACTGACCTTCTTCTTCTTTGAAGAACGGAAAAATGGATTCAATGGATTCTAATCCCTCATTTAACCTGCTCGGGTTTAAAGTGCCCAATTTAGAAATCCACAGTGCCTCAGGTGTCTCACGTATCAGTCCGATCAGAGCCAAACCCGGTGAACTCTCACATAGATAAAGATAAAGATAGATAGATAGATGGTGTAACAAAAGTGTAAAACCAACGATCTCAGTAATATAAGTACAATTAGACAGGGATAAAACAGACACATTAAGAAAAACAGGAGCATTCATGATATAAAACATCATCCAACAGAATCTTAAAATGTTTTAGGGTTAAAAATGTTCTAACTTAAGTCAAAAAATGCCAACAGACACTGACCTCTAACTAAACAGAGGTCACATGTTTGCTGTTGTCCTTGAACTCCAAGACTTCATCTGCATCATCATCGCCTTTAACTGCTTTTAACTTTCAGCTCGTAATAGTTGCAGGATTTCTGTGTTCTTTTTAGACAGATAGATAGATAGATAGATAAAAAAAGAAACAACAGTGATGTAGATAAGAAATAAAATGACAAGAACATGTTTAGAAACTGAACTAAACTAAAACCAGGACCATAACAGTAAATTAGGTATTTTGTCAGACTGAGGATGAGGCCTCAGAGACCTCACCCCACCTCCTACACTCTCCTTCCCCACCCTCACCCACCCCCCCCCCCCCCCCCCCCCCACCACCACCACTTACAGCCCTGCCAGTTTAATTACGCTCGAAGGTTGTAAATTTTACAGTGGTGGTGGTGGAGTCGGCGGAGTTTGTCTGCTCTGCCCAAATCCACAAGCTGTTTTTTTTTGTTTTTTTTCAGCTGAGCCCAGAGAGACAAACACAGACTCGCTGCTACAAGGATCTATTGTTGTAAAGTAGAGTCTAAGTTTAGTCTAGTTCCATAAAGCTCCGATACAAACTTTGTTAAGATCTTTTAAGTAGGTGACAGTCGGACTTTCGGCGCTTCAAATAGACATCAGCTGATGTTACTATGCTACGCTTTCCATTCTCACACAGCACATATGCAGTTTACAGAGATAACGGTAGCTGATTTATCGCTCCACTGCTTCCTGACTTCACGCTGTGGTAAACAAAATCAATCCAGAGTCCAACAGAACATTTTTCCCCATTGGCCCACTTGGCCAGTAGATCAGAGTTTTATTGGTCCCTTGTTTATTTTCACGGGTCCAACAGCCAAAAAAAATGAAAATAACTCTTTTTTTTTTTTTCAATAATTTTGGTGATTTATTCATTGTATACATAATACATACAACAGTGAGAATTTTCCTTTAGATTTGGTTGTTTTCCTTTAGTTATTGATTATGTAATGTTGATATATTACACAAATATGCTAATTATAAAAGTGGGCACATATCAGTAAATGAATGGTGTATAAATGTAGGTTTCTCCATCTTCTGAGTAAAGCCAGAGAGTATAGAGCACATAGAGAACAGAATTTATGATAATAACATTTCAGCAAGTATAGACGACCCTGATAATAAACTCCAGAACTGAGACAATGCTGAGAGATCTGCAGAAATGTACTCGTTAAGATAGAACAGTGAGAGAAAGAACGTAATGTCTTGTTCACTCCGAGCTCCTCTTCCTTCTCGTAGACTTGTATGTTTCTTTCGTGGACAATTTTTTTCAAGTACCGGTAAGTACGACAATGAGTATGATGGATGAATGACGCTAGGGCGGGAAAGACTGTGTTTAAAAGGCCGTCGGACCATTATTATGGTTATGTTGGATACTGCAATCAATCGATCAAACTTTATATGTTTAGCTTCTTTGGTACGGGTTCATGCAATTCAAAGTGCTTTATGACTAACAAGCTGATAATAAGGCAGAGCAAATGTAAGCAGTAACAATAATCAGAGAATAATTCACACAAAAAAGATAAAAATGTAATAAAACCAATAAAATACATTAAAATTAAAAAAGCAGCCTTTTAAACTATCAGTCTTACCAGTTGAAATGAATTGAGGCAAGCTTTAGCTAGCTCGCTAATTAAGCTAACGTCAACTCCCTTAGTTGGTTTAAAGCTTTTTGATGTTTCCAGCTGACTTGTTTTAAAGCAGGAATTTTGTAAATGTGTCTTAAATAAAAGCTAACACTTTGTAATGTTGAGTAGTGGTAGTTATTATAAGTGTTAAAAGGAAGAAATGTAAATCAGACTATTATTTTGTTCAAACATAACCCTGTTAGCTAAGGGCTGCTTAGCTTACTTGTCCATGTTTTCACTCTTAGTGTGTAGAATTTAGTGGCATCTAGCAGAACAGACTTCGCAGAAATGGAATATAAGATTCATACGTATATTTTAGTTAGTGTATAATCACCTAAAAACAAGAATTGTTATGTTTTCAATACCTTAGAACGACCCCTTTATATCTACATAGGGAGCAAGTCCTCTTCCACAGAGCCCGCCATGTTGCACCGCCATGTTTCTACAGTAGCCCAGAACGGACGCAACAAACACTTGATCTAGAGAGGGCTTTTCACGTTTTCCGAGAGTTTTGCAACCCATCGTAGGTTCTCCTACACACGTGGAAGGGGAGAAGAGGGGTATTCAGTTGGTTGCAATCTGCAGCCTCACCACTAGATGCCACTAAATCCTACATACTGCACATTTAACGTTACAATAGAAAAAGCTTTTATAATGAAGACTAACTGCTATTTTGTTCATTCACCAAATATATGGAGCAGGACAGAGCTGCTAACGTTAGCCTGATAGCATCTAGGACCAGCTTCCACGCAAAGGAGAAATACAACACAGCGGATTTGCTTGTTGTAAATGCAACTACTTTGCAATCAGTAGGCGGGGAAATCTCTGATTTTCTTGTATCGGGAGAATAGCTAACTGTATATAAAGTAGTTGAAACTAGCTCCACCTCCAGCAGCTACAACAGTAACATGCTGCTCTAACACTGATGCTTCAGTATTAATAATCTAATGATGTCATATATAATAATATATCAGCCAGAGGGACCAAACCACTACTTTTACTGCACTTCTTCAACTACATTTTGCTGATAATACTTATGTACTTTTACCTCAGTAAGATTTTTTATGCAGGACTTTTACTTGCAATGGAGTATTTTAACATTGCTTTATTGACACCTTTACTTAAGTAACTAACTGTAGGCGCCAAGGTGGTAAGCTAGTTAGCTGGACATGCTAAAAAACTGAAACTTATGTTAGAGAACATAAACACACCGTTTAATCAGTGTGGTTTTATTTACACTTTGCTTCAATATAGTTAGAAGTCATGGATGTATGAATAGCTTGACAGGCCTGCCCATTAATTCCTGAGTCATCAACATTACAACAAACCAAACAGTAAGCGAGTTCAGATGGTCAGAGGCCACAGTTTACTGATAACAAAACAAAAAATGTCTTAGTCTTTCATTTTATGTTTACATAATGTGTTGAAGTGTCGGGGTGTTTCGTGCTTCTCGTTCTTCTTCGTGCTTGTGGTGTAAGAAGTTTTATAGCTTTTGGAACGAGATGGAGAAACTGCATCATTGCAGAAGATGAAATGGAGCGGAAAATGGACGAATTAGGGTTTTAGACAGATGAAAATAAACATTTTGGGATAGAAAAACAAGCAAATCTGGATGGAAATACAAGATGAAGAGGAAACGTTCTCAATTCATAAAAATTACGTGTGTTTCATGAAATTTCATAATGTCAGAACCAATTCTTGAGGTGCTTTGTGTGCGAATAGTAATAATTATTTTCCCCAGAGAGATAGGATCAGTTGAAGGAGACTTGACTAGAAACAGGAAGTAGTTTGATACAGAGCGGTCAGGGGTGGGGATTTACCTTCACTTCCAGTTGACCCCGGTTCATGACAATAGGTTCCTACTGGGAAGGAAGTTTTCATTTTAAGAGAGTCAAAACAAATCTGACACATGAACAAACAGCTGAGCATCATTCTGGAGTTTCTTTCTTTCTCCGAGCCTGAGAAACTGCTCGCTCTGCTGAGATGTTGACATCTGTCTCCTTCTACCCATAAACCCTTGTGTTTGAGGTCGTTTCCGGTAGTTGGTTCGGATTACATTTGCACTCGTAACAAACTGACTGACTCACGTGTTTAAGACCTCAGTTTAAATGTCACTGCTTTTACCTGAACAGAAGCAGAAATTTCAGGGTGCGTTTAAAGCCAGCATGATCTGACAGATATATCAACAGGTTATCGGCTGTTATTGGCTTTTTACAGATATACCAGCTAATTTTTTGCGATAATATAAAGCAATGCATGTTTTGTAGGCTGCATTTTATGTATACGTGACCTTAAGGTTGTTTGTTTTTTAGATGTTTTTATTTATTGGCATTATTAATAATTGGTCACCTTAGACAAGTATATTGTTCTGCTGTAACATATCTCATAACTAAAAACTGAATTTGAGCTTGTATAAGTCTTTATTGCAATTAATTATTAGCCAAATTTGAGGGATGTTTGCCAAAATGTTTTTTTGGGAAAGAAAAACAGATTGAATGTAAGATATTGGGTGTTACATATAGAATAAAAATTGATGTTTTATGAAACGCTAGATTACTTAACTCATCTATAATCAAAGATTCAATTAGCTTTAGGAAAATAAGAGCGTTATACTGACATCAAGTTGTTTATGAAGCTGCAGTACATATTAGACAAATCAAACAGTTATTCTATACAACAATCTAAAGCATACAAAACAACTATCTAAACTCTTAAAACCCTTAAAAAATACAATTACATTAACACAATGTGTGTAATGCCCAAGAAAATCTGAAATTTTTGTTGAATAATGTACTTGACCACTCGTCAATATGTATGATCGTTTTTTTGCAGTGTGAGTGCCCACAAACCACAGAGATCGATAAAATAGAAAAGCAGAAGTACCATTAAGTGTTATTCTCTGGTTTAGGTTTTACTTTTACCTTGCGATGCAGCTGGGTTCACGAGATCATGCAAGAATCCATCAATCATGTCAAACTTCAAGTTATGCGCTTGTGTCCAAACCACCGGTGGTTCAGACCAATCAGCATTATCCTAATAGCAAGAATCCTATTAGGATTCTTGTGCAATCTCGTGAATCTAGACAGTGATAGACAATGATGGACAGATGTTTCATCCAATCACCTGCCAAGTATTTTTTTGATAGTGCCTGCCCTTTGCCGAACAGTTTCCAGTTTGTGTAACAAACCATCTGGCGTGTCAGGTTAGTTTTATTTATCTAAATCATAAAATAAGATGACTTCACAAAGAAAGAAGTAGGAAAACACACCCAATCTCCATTTATGGTGCCTATGAAAAGGAATTGCTTTCCCATTTTTTCATTTTTCATGTTGAATGTAATAGTTGAACGATGGGTGATACACACACACACAGTTCCTATTCAGTTGCTTCTAAATGGGGTTAATACAAAACAAATAAACGAGAAGTTAAGTAACCTTGGCGGATCCCGTTCTCATGAGTCACTTTAGTTTATTCAATGCGAGCCTGTATGATGTCATGTGATCCTGACGGGTGTTTATAGGTCAGGAGTGCAAAGTCAAAAGTCCAGACCCGTTTTTCAGCCTTCGTCTTACCTTTGTCACCTTCCTTTGGCCCTTCACAGGCACAGAGGCCAGCTGTGAGAATGAAGGAGAGGTCCTCCACATCCCCAACATCACCGACAACCCCTGCATCACCTGCGTCTGTCTGGTAAGAACGACTACCTTCTCTTTCTTCACCTCTCCTTCAAATATGTTGCAGAGTCAGGCGTTTGTCTCGTGATGTTAAGTTATCGGCCAAGTTGAATTGACTCACCGCCCGCCCTGTTTGTTCTCAGCACCTTGACGTGTAATATGCTGCCTCAGGTTGATAGGATAAAATGACCTCTTTAAGCACTGATAGTGATATTTGTAAAGCTGATTATTGAGCTTTGTGTGATGTTTCTTATCGGTAGGTTGTGAAAGATTTGTAAGACTAGGACAGGACTTTGTAATGCAAGTTTTTTGCGGGTTTTGTGGAAAAAAAACACAGGAATGTCTGGTGAGACGAGAAGTGTGGATCGCTTGATTGAAGGCAAAATTTTGGAATTAAATCACTTCTGTGAGCAGTTTTGTTAATGTATTTACAAAAAGTTTTTCAGCAAAACATTAAGTAGACATTGTGCTTCAATATCAAGTGTCAATACGATACAACCCCATTAGCACCAGCATAAGCACTGGCTATTCTTCCTGGTTCCCACCACACATACAGTCATACATACACACTGTAACCACATAAACACAACAACCAAACCAGCTCATCTCATAGGATTAACAGTCACATATATACAGAAGAGAAACAAAATTGTCATCCTTTCAACAGGACATTAAAGCCAACACACAAAATTATAAATCAATTCCTCAAGAATTACTAGCAAAACTCACAATTTTTCATACAAATAGTCATTCTTAATAAACATAAATCCTTTCCGCAATTTTGGATTTTTTTTAGATGCATGCAGAAAACATTAAGTGGCACATGAAGTCAGGATGGTAAGTGATTTGCAAGTTCAGGAAAGCACTTTGTAACGCCAACTCTTTACTGTTTTCTGAGGATTTACAACAAACTTGCAGTGAAACATGAAGTGAGGATTGTTTGTTTTAACAGACATGCCTGTCGTCATGCTGTCTTGGCTCGACCCGGCTGTTAAATCCAGTCTACAAAACGTTAGGGGACGACTCTTTCCTGGAACATGTGCTCTTTGACCCCTGACCCTCCTCCCTCCCCCCCCTTACAGCTGTGGAGGTCTTTGTTTTAGGGGATGAGAATGGACCAACAAGGCTTTTCCGTGTCACTGCCTCGACATTGGTGAAAGAGAGGTTTTTAAAAGAGGGCGTCACATGACCAGAGTTTACACTCCAGGAAGCACACGGGTGTGAACTTGAGGGCTGCATGTTCCCTTTTACACAGCCTGTTCAAAGTGGGAATGTTGCACTGTTATTCTGCCTCGCCATTCTATGTAAAAGGTACAAACACAGAATGGTGGCGCATTGCTGTTCCGCCATTAAGCAGGCAGTGGAGGCAGTCACATTTCTGGATCGACATCTGCGTAAAAGGGAAAGCCGATATGGTGATGCTGTTGTGTTAAACTTCACACCTCTGATTCTGGAACGCCGGCGTGCTATCTAAAATCACACATGGGTACGGCATTATGCCAACTTTGTTTGGTTCAATGTAAAAAAGCAAAGCCGGCATAATGATGGGTCTTCTTTACAGCAATATTGCAGGATCACTGCATAAAAGGGGCTTATGTGTGTGTGTGTGTGTGTTATTACATTATATCTAGTTTGGTTAATCCATACAAAGATCTAAGCGTTTAAAGCAGCATGTTGTGGTTTTAGCCGGACCTTTTCTTGGCGGGATGCATTGACTTCCTGGAGTCTTGTTGTCACTGTAAGGTTGCCAGGCGGCCAGTGGAGACCCCTTTGGCTGATATGAAAGTGATATCAATCTTCTCATGTCACTCTCAGCAAGAAAGTGAATAAACGTACTTCCCAAAATGTTACTTCAAAGGTTCAGTATGCTTGAAACAAACTATTGGTTGTATGACATATTGAGAGTGCCTCCCCGGTCTCTCTGTAAAGGATTTCTGTGTCAGTTGTGTGCCTTTGTTGCCTTGTCAGGATGAAGCGTACAAATGGGGATAACAACACACATTTTGTACAGTCTGTCCTCAGAGACATTCACAGTGTTGCACTTGGTTGTTCACATAAAAAGTGACGGATATGAATGTGTGAAACCTGAAAAAAGAGAAAACAGACATCAAGAGTGAAACAGTGCCTACTTCCTCACCTCTAAACGCCTGGCCAATCGCTGAGTGGAGTTGGCATGATTGTCGTATTGTTTGTTTCGGAAAGTTACAAAGATCACAGGATGCAGTCTCCCGATTCTGACATCGGCCGTTGGATGATTCTGCACCTCACCATTTACGTCCAGTGCTAATGCAGGAATTAGTGTCCCCTTTATGTAGTGAAGTGGGAAATAAGGGTGCGGAGGTCGGGTCAGATGGGTGTGTAGTACGTCTAACAGACCTGCATGAACCATTTCATAGTTTTCATGGGCACTTATTGCAGAAAACAAGAATGTTAAAAACTTTTTCATGTAAAAAAAAAGTGTTTTCATTGAATGTCATCCAGGGTTTTGTATAATCATCCAATATTCACTTGTTGATATATGAGCTAAAACGCATATAAGAAAATAATGGAACTGGTGAAGGAATATCACGGCCGTTATTTGCTTCCTCCTCGTCCATTATTTTCTTATAATGGGGCTCTTTGTCCCCTTACCTTACATAAAACATATACATCTGGTGTTCATGACAAGTACTTTTGAACTTTCTATATCTGAACCATAGCTCCTGATTGAAAGGTTCCTTTGGCTCCTGATTGGCTGCTCTAAGGCTCCCCTCGGCCTGCAGGCTGACTGATCCGTCCTCTGTGTTATCAGGCAGACATCAGCCAAAGCCCTGCTGAATGCTATCAGTCATCAGCAGGCAATGGCCAGCCTTTCATCTCTACTTTAACCCCCACTACACACACACACACACACACACACACACACAAACACACACACCACCTCCACCCTGCATACTCACATTCATAAACTTACATACATTCAGGGCAAAATCTTTATTGAATTTGGCTCCTGTTTATCTCCGGAAAACATTTTTAACCCCAGATACATGGCTTTTTTTCTTCTTTTTTTTTGTGCTCCGTAGCACAAACTCATATCAGTTAGATAATAGCTCTGATTGGTCAGCACATTTGTCTCTTAAAATTTTAAGTTTAAATATTCTTTCTTCTTCTTTTAAAGAACACTAAATCCAGAGATGTTTAGAGGCTTCATTGTAGCAGTGAGGTGCAAAGCAAGATTTAAATCAGCACTTCAGAAAATTAATTAAAAGTAATTTATTTGTTGAAGTATGAGAAACGCCCCTAACCCTAACCATAACCCTGACCATAACCCTATTTCTAACAATAACTGTCTTCAAACAGGGGAAAATCTGATCAATAATGCAGAAATCTAAATGAAAATGAAACTTTAAAGAAATAATTTGCACAAGAAGCATCATTTGATGATAATATTATTATTGTTATTATCATTATAACTTTGCATTTACAAATGCTGGCTGATTTGCAGCATCATGGGCAGAATTAGCTTTTTTTTCTGTTTAATCTAAACTCTGGTGAACAGTTTCCTTGTGCTGTGGAATGAAACTTTTTGATACATAACGTCCAGGTTAACATCAGGTTAAACCAGTCTTTTTGTGTAAAAATGGGAATTTCTCAGTGATAATCAGTAAAAACTGAAAACATGCACATAACTCCAATATTTCTCTGTCCTACATTTTTACTTCTGTCACCCCTCAAAAGACGGACTCATGTCGAGAGTCCCATGTCGCTGACTGTCTTTATGGGTTTGGGGAGCCATCAGGGCTCCACTGTCACTCATACAGAGGGCGGGGGGTGGTTGGCTCTCCAGTTGGTCCAGAGTACCTGCTAATGGCTGGAAGGGCTGGAAGACTCACACACACACACACACACACACACACACACACAGTGGAGCCATTGTGTGTGTCTGGGTGAGGCCAAGCGCTGTAATGGGGCCATGAGTGGATGTGGCTGACAGACTGACTGGTCGCCATGACGATCTGTTATCTTGGAAGGAGTCTGTCCATCTCCGTCATGCCCCTTCATCATCCTCGTCTATCTGTCTGCGCATCTCCGTGTCTTTTTCCACTCTCTCATCGGCTCTTCCTCCCCTCACTCACCCTCAGATCGGCTCAGTTTTTCACTCCGTCACTCGTCGTAGTTCAGATTTTTCAACTCGCCTGCTTCGAAGACAAAAATAGCAACGTTATTTTTTTGTTCTCCTCAGCATCATGTGGGAACAAGAGTCTGTTTTAGGTGTAAGGACAGGTGAATTATCAGACATATTTTTATAAGAGCAACTTTTGCTAGAGTGATAGTTCAGCTTGTTCTGCTCAAACTTAAAGTTTGCTGATTAAAAGAAAATGTTTAGCAGCAATCCAGACGTCCCAGATAGTCTTCATACTGCAGGTGAGTGATGACTCCACCTGAGATTTAACACTCAATCATTGTGTCAGTGCAGGACTTTGAACATAATTTTCAAAAATTTTCCTCCGCAACACAGAGATAAAGCAGCGACATTACAAGCAAGTAAAAAGTTATGATGTTGTTAAACACAGAACCTGCTGACGACAGTGTAAGTGAACCAATCAGAGGAGACTTTGAAGGTTCATGTGCTGATGGGAAAAACAAGTTGTTCTATCAGATAATCAAACCCAAGACACCAATATTAAGAAAACATATTTTTTAAAAACAAGATACTGCAAATTGCTTCTTGTATTAAACAGATATAATAATTACTCGTCAGCAGGAAAATAGATTTTCCGGTTTATAGCATGTCATGAACTCACCAGACAAGCAGACAAACATAACTTTGACAAAATAAAATGAGAGTCAGAACAATAAAATGAGACCCTGCACGTCTTCGCTGTACACGCTGATAAAAAAAAAACATGAGCTCTGTGTATTTTGGCCGTGAGCAGACACCGTACCATGTAGCAGGGAGCCAGCTGCTGGTGGCTAGCGGCTAGGCTAGCAGTTTCTAACAGATTAAAAAGGTATCTTTTGGTGGCCATTTAACAACTGCTTTCACTTTACTATTATCATCACAGCACCACAACCATCCGTGTAATTTTTGCCTGCCTTCAGGGGGTAAATGTTATCTAATAAGGAAGCAGCAATTAGGCGGAAAATCGCCCAATCTGGCAACATCTCTTAGGCGTAAAAGATCCAGTTATTTTTGGCTTGTGTGTCAACTAATCAGGGGCCATCAGGAAAAGCTGAGCATATTACACACATACCGCCGCCGGGTGGATAAAAGTACACCCTTTGGCACACTGACAAAGACTGTAGGCAACACTTTTTAATTAGTTATCGAACATTTCCGTAATTATGTATGATTTATGTGAGAACAACAACTGAAATTTATACACACACATAAAACAAAAATAACAAAAACAATCTTTCATTAAAATATGTATTTCACAATTGGAATTGCAGGAGGGGCAATGCCCCAATGCCCCTAATGGACCACATGTCCCTGATGAGTCACATACAAGAGAAGTTAAATCACACAGACATTTAACTCTAACCATTGTCAAGATGACAAATATGAAAGACATGTTGATGCAAAACTATTCTGGAAATAATTTGAATAAAAAGTTGTGAAGAATTGGGGAACCAAGTCCGATCAGCAGGAGAACAAAGAGATGCAGGAATCTGAAAAGGCGACAAACTTGTCAACTTACTTTATTTCCCAAAGAGGGTTAATAATACAATCAAATAAAATAAAGATGAGTATAATGCAGTCATCTGTGGTTAAATACTCGTCCTTTGAGTTGTTTTAAACACACGTTTCACTCATAAACATACACGTAATCTGCCGCTCTCTTCCTGCTGGGACGTAACACGAGTTTAACAGCACAACAAGCCTCCGTTTCCTTCATCCCTAAACTTTACAAGCTCAGAGGTCAGAGGTCACAGCAGCCTGATATAATCGATCAAACAAACATTCCACATGTGGAAGTCGTGGGCGAAGAGTTTCGCACTCGGTAGCTGCGATCGATCTGAGATAAAAAGGTAAAAGGTCGTTTCCTGTCAGTGTCTCACCTTAAACAGAAGCTGATCAATAGAGGAGAGGCGAGAGAGGTTTACCTGATAACCAACACAGCCCCATTCTCTCCTGTTTTATGGTATTTTTATTACATAACACGGCAAATATCAATCAATTAATGAGCTGTTACATTTAACGCTCATGTTTCACAATAACACAATTTCCTTTAACAACCTTAAAACTGGACTTTTAGAGGCTAACGTACTTTTTAGACTCATTTTTTACTTGTCTTGTCTTCTACTCCGACCAGCAGGGGGCGACGTAACAACTTTGCTTTAGAGTAAACGTACGCAGACGTTGAGCTCTCCTCTCCCAACATTTTTTGGAAACTGGTTCCCATCTTAGTCTCTCTCTCTCTCCACTCGTCTCGTCCCTAAGCTACTGTGGCTCCTGCTCTCTGCCGGGGGGTCATGACCTGTTTGTTTTGGAGGAAGGGTGAAAGGTGAAAGGTCACAGTGGCATGGTTTGGGGGGGGGGGGTTGAGTCCAAGGGCTTAAGTGGGCCTTTAAGTTGAGAGCTCCTCTCCTGTGATGACAGACGCTGACTGATCTCTCTGTCCTTCACCATGACAGAGAAAGAGAAGAGGAGGAGGGGGAGGAGAGGCTTTGAGTTTTGATGAAAGAACTCAAAAACAGAGGAGAAAAATATGTTAATTATAAGTGTAAAATGAAAGGATGATAGTGAGAGAGTAAGGAGTAGTGGTATTTCAACCAGTAAATTGAAATTGGAAAGAAAAAAAAAAGCTACAGAAGAAGAAAAATGGCTGGAAAAAGAGGAAGAGAGAGTGATGGATGAGGAGAAAAAGAAGAGAGGAGCAGAAGATGAGTGATGATGAGGAAGAGTGAGGAAGAAAAAAAAAAACGGATGAGGAGAAATAATGAACACTGTCGCCTCCTAGTGGCAGAGCAGCACAACTGTCACACAAACGAGGACCTTTAATCAATTTTTAAAGGAAGAAAAAATCATCAGATGTTTGATAAAATGTTAAAAACTGTCGTTATAGATTCTCTCAGTCTGTTAATGATCAGTTTGGTCTCAGAATTGATCAATAAAACTATTATTTTTGGGGTTTTTTCCCCCCATAAATATGATAACAATTAAATATTCTGTCTGCCTGTGGTTGTGATGAAACAGTTTTTCAATTTGCAGAAGTTTTTATTATTGTCCTTCACAGTAAACTTGGAAAGATTTAAGAGGTGTTTTCTTCTTTCCGGATCTGGAAACATTTTATAGCTCAATTAAGATTTATCTCTGGTCTCTGGTTATTTAAACCAAGTGAAGCAAAGTCACATGATGGCTTTTATTATCTCTACTTTAGTCATTTAAATTTCAAACATTATTCATGCAAAAAAAAAAAAAAAAAGAAACAAAAAAGACAAAACAGAAAAAAGCGGCTGAGCAGTTACATTTATGTCTTTTTTTTAATAATGAAACTATTGTAGTTGACCTTCAGTAATTAAGTTAGTAAATGATTGAATTGAAGTGAATCCGATTATGTTTTAAACTCTTTGTGTTTCAAGCTTTCACTCTGAAACCTCGTGTCTCGTGTGACGTTCGGAGATTCAACTGTTGGACTTTTTTACGTCACTGAAATCATGAGTCTTCATGCGTAGATGTTGTCATCATCAGGGGAAACCCGCCCCCCCCCCAAAAAAAATTCAATTTACAACTCTGACAACTAAGAGATTAGTAAGGAAAGGATAGTTTTCAATCTCATGTTTAAGTAAAATACCTAAAAAAAAAACCCTGGAGTTAAGAGGTTATAAGATGACTTGTCAAGTGTACAAATGTATTTAGTTTAACGAAGTTAGAGCAGAAAACTCCATACGGCGGCATGTAAACACACACTTTCTCTTTCTCTGACACACACACACACAGACACACTTACTAGCATACCAACGCTTTATCCCACTGTGTGTGTGTGTGTGTGTGTGTGTGTGTGTGTGTGTGTGTCGGGGGGGAGGGGTGGGGGGTGGGGGGGGGTCGTCACCCTCAGCGACAGACAGCCGTCCAGTCGACCAGCCTCGGTGCCGCGGTGGTATGTCGAGTGTTTATAAGGCGTGGTGACCCGTTGTGACCTCTGACCCCCGAGACAAGGAGGGTGAGGGTCACATGTACTAACACCACTTTGTGCTAATGGATAACAGAGAGAGAGAGAGAGAGAGAGAGAGACAGAGACATGACCTTGGAGATTTTTTCGACCACCAGAAACTTTAAAACGTCTATTTCAGTGTTTTTGCTGCAACTAACAGTTATTTTCATTATCGATTAATCTGCTGATTATTTCTTCGATTGATCGTTCCATTCCTCAGAGCCCAGAGTGATGCCATCAATTTGCTTGTTTTTTTTTTCCAAGTAACAGCTTATATGAGGCTTCAGCAGTCTGAGTTCGTCATATCAAGCGTATAGTAACAAAAAGAGGAACTTTGGCACTAAAAAGACTGTAACGTTGAAAGATATCTACTTGATTTGACTCATTTGGACGCTGAAGCTTCATATTAGCTTCAGATAAACTTTTAAATACATTTTTGCACAGAAGGAGGACTGTGGATTTTGTCACCCATCACTTCCATTGTAAGGTCATTATGAAGGGATCTTCTAATGGTCAGTTTGAACAAGAGGAATGATTACAGCAAGAAAAACAGGTTTCAATACACATCTGGGTACCTGACTGTTGTTTTAAGACACACTTGAAAAATTGTGAACATGTCCTTTAAGGCTAGAAACTTTCCTCTTTAGAAAAAAGGATGATTTTGACTGATCACTTGGATTTCTGTAGCACCTGTTACTCAAAAATGCATGTTCACCAGCTCTTTTACTCGCCTGTTTCACATGATCTATTCTTTAGCTCAAACTCTCCTCGGTCTGGATATTTCCCCTCTTTAGGACAGATTTATAAACAGAGGCGAGGGGGCGGTAAAGCCGAGCAGTGTAGAATCTGATTGGAGGAATCACTAATCCACTGAAGCAGCGTCCTCACATCTACCATTCATTCAATCTACCATTATAATGCTTAAAACTGTCTACAAACAAAGAGTCATTCAGCCTACCACTTCACTACTGTATTGCCAGATAAATTTTTCCAGAATATCGACTTTGGCTCAAGTTGACATGAACCCCGATATGGAAAAGTTTCTGGTCGATTTCTGGGTGCAGCTGAATGTCCAAAAAAAAAAAAAAAGATTTAGTTATATATCTATTTTCTTTCCTCTTTCTCTTCTTTTCCCTCTCGCTTGCTTATTTTACTTCCTCTATCCCCTCTTTCCCTTTCTGTCCCTCTATCATGACATCATCTGTCCTCCGTGTGGTTGGGGTTTTAGTTGGAGCGCCGCTGCTATATTAAACCACCCCGATTTATTTTGGCCCTTCCTTTGATCTGTCCTCGTTAGAGCCGCCTGCCGCTAGTGCCACAGGGCCACGGGACCTGCCAGCCTCTACTTTATAAACCCTCACAGTGTGTAAAATGAAACACACACACACACACACACACACACACACACACAGCATGTGGATAAAATCAGCAATAAAAGCTGGGTGTGAAAGTTGAGCGGATTAAACAAGCGGAGATTTGGTTCGGTCCCAGGGTGCAGTTAGTGGTGATGACAGACGCGGAGTGCAGTGTTTTCTGAACGTGACGGGAGGATTGTTGAGTGGGTGTGAAAATTCACAGCTAAACTGTGAAGTCACTTTTTATGTAGAAACTGAAGCTGAGAGCTTTAAACCTGTGATTAAGTCTAATAGCTCTGAGGTGACGTATCAGGTGAAAACTCAACATAAACTGTCGTCTAAGTTTGATTCAAGGCCTTATTAATAATTTCCCCTTAAGTTTTACTTGATATACTGTAGGTTACATAACATTAAATAGCCACAATATTGTATTGGGTGACATATTACTTAATTGTGATCAACACACATCACAATTTTGCCTCCAGGAGCTTTACAATCTGCACAACATACCACACCCTTTATCTTCAGTTAGGACGAGGAAAAACTTCCCCCCAACTGGAGGAATAAAATGGAAGAGCAACAGAGAAGAGGAGGATGGACAGACGTACAATGGTGTGTGTTTAATTTGGCCTGCCGTAGTTTCATAAACTGTGGTAACTAGTCGGGTTTATTCCTCTCGGCTCTGGCAGCGTTGATTGCAATTGAAGAATATGTGACTCAATAGACTAGAATGACTCTTTCATGTGTTTTTAATATCGGACAACAATGGAGCTTTATAGCTGCGAGACATTAGATATACAGGCTGTGGCAACGCGGTTGATACTTGTTAGTACAATAAACGCATTGTTGGTTTTAGCCTCCTTAGAGAAATTGTTGATAATAATACAATTCAGGTAAAATAACACCGGTTTCATCTTTTTTAAAGAGGCGACGCAAAGACATGGAAAAGTACACTAGTGATAAAATCTATCCAATAAAGTATCACTGTTTGCAAAATGCTCCTTCTATCAAATCAAACAGCTGACAGACGGTGTTTTTGACACATTCGCTTCCTGAATTGACACAAGTCCTGTAGCATAGATGAACTGCTTCTGTCTGTATGATATGATGTATTATATGAGGCTACATGTGACTCACTGTGTCACATCTAAACCCAACAACCAGCAGGTAAATATGCCGTTTCATTGTGTCTTTTATGGACCAAACTGATAAAAATAATAATAAATGTACACAGTTTTCTGAATTCTTGTATATAAAACTGTTTGTATAAATCTGTGTGTAACAACAGTGTACAGTAGGTTGTGTAAATATGACACTGACTCTCTCCCTTCCTCTTCCTCCTCTTCATCTCTCCTGCAGGAGGGGAAGGCAGACTGTAAACAGGAGAAATGTCCGCTGGTGTCTGAAGACTGTGCTCTGGTGGTGAAACAGACGGGAGCCTGCTGCGAGAGGTGTAAAGGTACGAAAGACAGACTGATATCTTCTGAGCAAAATGTCACCGACATCACAAAACAGGAAGTGAAAAAGAACATTTTTAGACCATATCTTGTTGTAGAATGTGTTTTTATAAAACTTATATGTCTATATTTCTATGTTGTGGTGTTTTCCCATTGCCTTTAATACAGTCTGAGATAATATGATATCATTTATTTATGGATTACATAAATAAAGTTGAAGTTAAACTTATTTCTAACATGTTTCCAAGATGTTAAAAGACAAACTCAACAAAAACTAAACAATAAAATCCTGAAATCTAAAAATCACATCATGGGAGCCACACCAAAAAAATACAACAAGGACAAGAATGTTATTGAAGATTTCCTTATAAATCTGTCTAAAACTGTTCCATAAATACGTCTTAACGTGACTTCTATGAGCCTCTTTTTGTTTTTAACAACTGGATGTGTCACTTAGTAGATCAATAAATCCCTCAAACAAAGCGAAGAGCCACTAAAAACTGCTCCTGTTTTTTTTTGTCTTTATGAATCCATGTGGTTCTCATGTAGAAATATAAGAACACACACACACACACACACACACACATACACACACACACACACACACACACACACACACACACCTACACCTCAGCAGGGGTGCGGTCCTTTTGTTTTGCGGGTTCGACGTTTTTTTTACGACGCGGCACTTCGTTAGGAGAGGCGGAACGAGCTGGAGTCGGATATGGAAATCCCCTCGTCGCCACGGCGACTCGTGTTAGTTTTCTATTGTGTGGTTCAGCCGCGCTGTGACTGAAATTCAGGGACCCCTCTGTGTCTTTACTTTGGAAAAAAAAACAATCCTTCCTGTCATATGTGTGTTTTCTCACTTCTCATGAACTCATTGCACACAGTTAAACACACAGACTCACAGCCAGACTTGCATCAGTTTATTGGGTACAATTTGCTTTAAAACTGCCTAAATGAAGCGGTTTATACGTGCGAGAGAGAGAGAGAGAGCTGAGTTATACTTGGCTTGAAGTACATAAAAAAAAAACTTTTTAGACTGTAAAAACAAAAAACTTTAGAATCAGGGTTTAAAGACTCTTCTTGAACTCGAGAGAGACTTTTCCTCCATCTTCAAAGTTGGGCTTAAATCATCGACCATAAACCAACACGTCCCCTGCACCGAGGATGGTGATTGTTTCTCCATCTCTCTCTCTCTCCTCATTTCCCGTCATCCTCCTACTGTGTGTTTCTTATAAAGGCGTAAAATGTCCCAAATAATACTCATTTACCAAATGAGCGTGAGGACCAGAGCCAGCAGGAACCCAAAAACAAAAGTTTTACGAGTCCAAACTACCACACTGGAGCTGCATTTTCAATGATATCACTTTGGAGCTTTCGGTCAGTTATTGATTGTTGAGAAACGCAGATGAACCAGAGGAAAGAGGATGTGAGGACTGTGAGTGTATGAACAGGATATCTGTACGTCCTCCTCTGCGGTGATACGGTTAACAGAGGGTTCGGTTTACAGCAGAGGAAAGCAGATCAATGACTGCGATCGGGTTACATCATTGTATGGAAAGTTAAACATTGATCTGAGACCACTTACTGTAAATGGGGATGAAATGAATAGGCTATTCATTTAGTGCAGAGCGGACGGGTCGGTGGGTGTGGAGTTACTGAGCAGCTGTTACATCCAAACAGCCAGACTGCAGAGATTTAGTGTCCAAAAAATAATGTTCATATTCATAGAATCTGGATTTTGCAATGAGGGAGAAGGAGGAGATGTAATTTTAAGGAATTTTAATGAGGTAATTGAACTTTTTTTTGTGGGAAAAAACACGTCAGACACAAATTATTATTCTAAGAAAAGTATTTTTATATGTTTTAAAATATATCTGGAGACGATCCTTAAGGTTTGTAAATGTTTTAGTGATTTGAACTAAGATGAAAACTTGGCTGTTATTAAAAAAGACAAGAAGTAGTTTTCTGTAAATCCAATTTAAATAGACTAATATTTCTTTTCTGAACTGCTGTTAACATAATTTCATCATCAAACTGAAATTAAGAATCTAAACCTCTCTCTGTCTTTCTCTCTCTTAGGTTGCATGTTGGATGGACGCTCCTATAACAGCTCAGTATCCTGGACCAGCTCCACCAAACCCTGCATAACCAGACGCTGTCAGGTGTGTGTGTGTGTGTGTGTGTGTGTGTGTGTGTGTGTGTGTGTGTGTGTGTGTGTGTGTGTGTGTGTCGTCTGGCTGCTCTGACTGTCAGCAGATGAGAGGTGAAGTGACAGTGTTGTTTCAGCTCTGACGTCATGTGGAAACCTCTGACCTTAGATCTGAAAAGAGCTGAAACATGCTGTTGTTAGAGAGGACGGTAGAGATACAGGGAGGGAGGAGGGAGTGGTGTTAGGAAGGAAGGATGGAAGGAAGTAGAGAGGAAAGATAAAACCAAAGAGGCAGAAAAAAAGAAGCGGGAATGTGAGAGGAAGAAACAAAGAGGGAGGGAAAGAAATGAGGAAGCAAAGGAGGGAAAAGGAAGGAAAGACAAAAAAGGAAAGGAAAAGAGGGAATAGCCCAGGAAGAAAGGGAGATGCAAGAGAAGGAAAAGAAAGGAAAAGGAAATGAAAGAAACAGTGAAGCAGGAGATGTGATGGGAGAAGGAACGATGGATAAAAAGAAAGGAAGAGTGGAAGGAAGTAGGCAGGCTGAAAATGAATACGAGATAGGAGGATGAATTAGAGGGAAGATGGCATCAAATATTTAACAAGGCAAAAGTCACACTGGCATGCAGTGGTGGAAAGTAACTAAGTACATTAACTGAAGTACTGTATTTAAATACAGTTTTAAGATACTTGTCCTCGAATTGATGCTACTTTATACTTCCACTCCACTACATTTATTTGACAGCTTTAGTTACTTTTCAGATGAAGATTTGACTCAATGGATAATATAACAAGCTTTTAAAATACAACACATTGTTAAAGATGAAACCAGTGGTTTCCAACCTTTTTGTCTTTTGACGTCTTACAAAAAGCAGTGTGTAGTCGGGGTCACATTTCACATGTCTATGAGTTGTTAACAGCTCCACCAAATAGTGATTTTTCCCTCTAAACTTCTCACATGCTTTCATTTCAATAAATGTTCAAATGATCCAATATTTCAGCAAAAATCAAAGATTAGAGAAAAAGTCCAAAAACTGAAAACAGATTTGTGTATCAGAACTTTGTTTTTTCTTCTTTCCTCTCCCATTAATCATCTCACCACCCCTCAGATTTATCTGCTGACCCTTTGGAGGGGCCCGACCCCTAGGTTGGGAACCACTGGACTAAACTAGCTAACTGTATATAAAGTAGTGTAAACTAGCTCCACCTCCAGCAGCTACAACAGTAACATGCTGCTCTAACACTGATGCTTCACTATTAATAATCTAATGATGTCATATATAATAATATATCAGTCAGAGGGACCAAACCACTACTTTTACTGCAATACTTTAACTACATCAAGCTCATAATACTTATGTACTTTTACTGCAATACTTTAACTACATCAAGCTCATAATACTTATGTACTTTTACTGTAGGAGGATTTTTCATGCAGGACTTTTACTTGTAATGGAGTATTTTTACATTACATTTACATTACAAATATTATGAAAACAATAAATATAACTTTTACAGACAGAAAGAAAAGAAGAAAGACAAGAATGAAAGGAGAGAAAGCGTGGAGGAAGAAAAGGATGAGAAACATAATAACAGACAAAAGAAAAGCTTTCAAAATGTACAAACTGAACAAATTATTTACTTCCTGGTTGCGACAGGAAGGTGTCATCACTGAAGCAGAAGTGCAGTGTGTCGTCCACTGCAAGAACCCCAAAATCCATCCCAAGAAGTGCTGCCCCACCTGCCCCAGTGAGTACAGTCACATACACCTGCTCAACACGACGAGAATGTTTGTATTTTTATTTAAAAAGCTCCGTATGTTCACTTCCTGGAAAACGATGAACTAACATTCAGCTTCACGGTTCCTGTAATGTCTTAGGAAATCTTTGAAAGCTTGTAGATTTTTAAGAAGATAAAATACAGCTTTTAATATTTTTGAATGATTGTGTGACCTTGGAAGAAGATGCCTGAAGAGAAAAACCTGCAACAATTTTTATTTTTTATTTAACTTGAAGATCTCTGGTGGAAGTTCAAAATATGCCAGTTTTAAGTCCTTGATTTTACTGCTTACCTTTGATTAGCAGTTTGTGACTTTATGCATTGAGCATCCTTTATGTAACCTTTAAGGCAACATTCCTAAAATTAATATAATTGACTAATATACATAATTATGTAGGAAAACAAATATTTTTTTAAACTACAGAAACAAAAATGTTTCTCATTCACTTCCTCTGAAATTTTGAGAATTTAGTCTGTTAATGTTGTCATTTCATTAACCAGGTTTAGTGCTATTTTTAAAAGTCTTATTTTTCAGCAATCTATTCTTTTTCTTTTAACCAAAATGCTTCAGACGTGTTTAATCCATCTTAAACCTGTCCTGGATAAGAGCCTCGGGTGTGCTGAGAAGATAAAGTGTGTATCGTCTCCTCCTGCAGGTTGTATCTTTGAGGGTCGTCTGTACAAAGAGAAGGAAGAGTTCAGTCCAGAAGGCAAACCCTGCATCAAGTGTACTTGCACTGTGAGTACACACAGACACACACACACACACACACACACACACACACACACACACACACACACAAACACACAAACACACCCTGTCCTCCCAAATAAGTTCGTTTTGGAGTCTCCTGGGAGTCACAAACGTTCGGTTGGAACAACATCCTCTTCCTTGTTTTTTTCCCCTCCTTTCCTCACCTCCCTCTCTGAGTCCCCCCCTTTTGCTCCTCTTCCTCCCTCCCTCCCTCCTCCTCTTCCTCCCTCCCTCTCTACACAAACAAACCCTACAGGTACGACCATAAACACATTACAGCATTAATGTGTTGGCACCTTGTTGAGGCGACCTGTAGGCTTGTTAACACATATACACACACACACACGCAGAGGTTTGCTGGTTTAAAATTATTCTCTGACTTGGCTCCATGAAATATTTCCATTACAACATCATAAAATTGAGGTTGACTATTAAGACACTACGTGCTGACTGTTGGTGCTAAAGATTTGTTGTTTTGTTGTTTTGTTGTTTTTCAGGGAGGACGGACTCTCTGCATGAGGGAGGTGTGTCCTGTCCTGTCCTGCCCGGCCCACCTCAGCCACACCCCTGCAGGACAGTGCTGCCCCAGATGTCTCGGTAAAAAAAACCCACAAATCATCCTCCTGACCTGACACCTGTGTGGAGATTTATGACGCAGTATAAAGGAAAGACTATCAGAGATTTTTTGATAATAAAGTCGAAAAATTCATGAGAAGAAAGTCAGAGTAGCAGAAAAGTAGTAATTTTTATGAGAAAAATAGAATTTTCTAATTATTTTTAAAATTACAACCTTATTCTCATAATATTATTAACTTTTTCCTGTAGGAATACCACTTTATCTCAAAATATTATAACTTTGTCTCACGACATTACAACTTTTTTCATCTCCAGAGAGATTAATCTAGTAAATAGTTCTATCTATTCTATCTATAATCTAATAAAGCAGAGGCAATATCACCGGCCCTGCCCAAATGACACGAACCAGCAACAGTTCAACATCACTCAAAAGTCAGCCAGCTGTGATCGCCGTCTTTCTGAGAAACGTGCGGACTCTTGGCAGATTCCTTCAGCTTCCTTGGTTACTAAGCACAGCTGCATCCATCCTGCTCTCTTCAGCTCCTTCTATTGGCTATAAATGAACTTGTACTACTTCTATTTCTAACTATTGAATAGCAAAAGTTAAATCACAACCTGAAAAAGTCACTAAATAACTCTTTGTTTCCAGTTTTTGCGTCTCTGCTTCTCATCGTTGACTCTGTGTCTCTCCTCCTCCTCCTCCTCTTCCTCCTCTCCCAGGTCAGAGGAAGGTGTTCGATCTGTCTTTGGGAAGCTGTTTGTTCCACAGCGAGGTCTACGAGAACGGCACTTGCTTTTTACACGACAACTGCACCACCTGCACCTGCAAGGTACCATCGCACCCACACCATCAGTAATTAAGGATCCGGTCCATAATTATTAATTCAACCCACTATCCCTCCATGACCTTCTTCTTCTTCTTCTTCTTCTTTTTCTTCTTCTACTACTTCCCAGGATTCCACGGTGGTGTGCAAAAAGCGGTGCTCGCGGCCGGGGAGTTGCCAGGGTAACCAGTGCTGTGATGAGTGCCTGTCCTATGTGAAGGTGGAGGAGGTGAAGTACTGCAGAGTCCGGAACAAGATCTACAGGGTGAGAGAACACAAACAATACCTGAAGGATGGATGGATGGATGAATGAATGATGTATGGATGGACAGATGGACGAATTAATGTCATTGGAGGGATGGATGGATGAAGGAATGATGGATTGATGGATGGATGGATGGATGGTGGTTGGGTGAATGGATATACAGTATGGACAAATAGATGGATATATGAATGGATGATGGTTGTATGGATGAATGATGGATGGATGAATGATGGATAGATGGATGGATGATAGTTGAATGGATGAATGAATGATGGATGGATGAATGATGGATGGATGAATAAATGATGGATGGATAGACGTTTGGACAGATGATGGCTGGATTGATGGTGGTTGGGTGAATGGATATACAGTATGGACAAATAGATGGATGGATGGATGGATGAATGATGGATGAATGATGGATGGATGAATGATGGATGGATGAATGAATGATGGATGGATGAATGATGGATGGATGAATGATGGATAGATGAATGATAGTTGGATGGATGATGGATGGATGAATGACAGATGGATGAATGATGGATAGATGAATGATAGTTGGATGGATGATGGATGGATGAATGACAAATGGATGAATGATGGTTGGATGAATGATGGATGGATGAATGACGGATGGATGAATGATGGTTGGATGAATGATGGATAGATGAATGATGGATGGATGATGGACGGATGTGTTCTGAGCTTGTTGCGTTTCTCTCCTGCAGGAAGGCGACATGTGGTCGTCCGTTAACTGCACGCTCTGTGCCTGCGTTAAAGGAAGCGTCGAGTGCCGGCCCAAACAGTGTGTACCAATCACCAGCTGCCCCTCGGTGAGTGACAGGCACCGCCAGCCAATCAACAGCTTACATCCTGTTTGTAGGGTTTACATCGTGACATCACGGTTGTTGTTCGACCTGTAACTTAACAGCCAACATCAGTCTCTCTCTCTCTCCACTCGATTCGGTTTCTTCTCTCTGTTTCTCAGACACGACCTGTCCAACACTCACACTTTACAGTCCATGACTAACTCCATCAATTTCACCTCACATGCGTGACGTCTCAGAATGACGACGTTCCCCTGATTTACCGACGGAGCGAGCCATAACCGATTCACCCGATTTCAACCATTTCACCTGAAAAACAGAGAATCTGTCTGAACCAAAACACTGAACTCTTGGTTATTCCTCATCATAATATCCTCCAGTAAGGAATTTACAGGCTTTTGATCATTCAGTCATTTAGCTAAATACAAATATAAAGATTTCTGAACTCGTTATTTCTACAAAAAGTGTTTTATAAATATTTTCTCAAGTATGCTTGGATGACTTTTTTTTAATGAAAAAAATTTAATATATTTAAAGACTTTTCAGGTCAGTTGAATACTTGTTTTTAAAAGATATAATACATTAATATAATTAATTTATGTCAGATTCATAATACTTTACTTTATGTGATTATTCCTCATCATAATATCCTCCTTTTCTCATCTAAAACTACTAATGTTACTTGTTCCTTCTTCTTCTTGCAATCTTATAATATAAAATATATAAATTATTTATAAAAATATCTCCCTGTCAGTAGTCATCCAAAGATATTTATAAAAATATTTTATCAGATATGTTTGGCTGACTGCTGACGGGTTTATTTGGAAAAATATATTTTTAAATGACTTTCCTGCACTTTCCTTGTGCAGTTCAGATCAGTTTGATACTCATGACAGATTTTTATAATATATTTTATAATACATGTCAGGTTTATAGCACCTAAAATACTTTTCTGGACAAATAAAACACTCGTAGAAGATCAATGTGTTGCTAAAATGCAGGATTGGAGGTTTTCACTCTCCGAGACACAGCGGTGAGGTTTCCCTGTTACAATGCAAAGGTATCGTTTTAGCACATTAACAATCCTTCACGCATTAGCTGTCAAACGCTCTGGGAACCGCTGGCAGGAGGAAGGTTTTTGTGCTGCGTTCACCTGTCGCGGAGGTCATCTGTCGGCCGGTGGGTGATGGAGTGGATTCCTCGCATACCGCCGGCCGTTAGGCGGTCACGCAGTCAAAGCCGGTGTCAACGTGGTCCAAGTTCACACGCTTCCAGCGGTTACGACAAGCCCTCACCTGTTGTTTGTGGTCAGAGCAGGCGGCTGCAGAGTGATGTAGGTGGTCTGCACTGAGTTTTGTCTTTAGTGAAAGGCTCTAGTTTCTCTTACTGCATAAACTACTGATAATGTATTTCAAGAATCAACAGGCTGGTAGGTTGTTTACCTCAGATGTATGTTTACTGACAGGTGGGAAGCATCACATGGAATAAACGTTCATATGAGAAGAAAAGGGAGAACAGAACAACAGCTTGGATTTAATTTTATTTGAACTGGCACATTAATCGTAATGTCAGATTTTAGAATTAAATTATTTTATTTTCTCTCTAAAAGTCCTCAGGCCAACATCAGTACAATGGACGCAGTGTTTTGCTGCATGTGTTAATAATCTTTGCTAATTTATGACCCTGGGTTGGAGACTTAGTAGCTCATAAAAAAAAACTAGAAATCATAACTAGCAGTTTGGCATAAAAAAAAATGTCTGCAGCTTGTATTTACAGTAAATTTATTAGGATTTGAACACAGCGTGACCTCTCCTTTAGCTTTTAACATCTTAAAAGATACAAAGTAGAGATTTTTGACTGATGGAAATATAGCAAAACACAATGGTGTTTTCTTCTGTAATTTCCTCTCAGGAAATTATTACTCAGTATTTATTATTATTCAACATTTAGTTAAATACACATATTTGCTTTCTTTCTGAGAAGTTATATAAGCAGATTGATATCAATCTCATATCTGCGTGTTAAGAACAGAGCCAGGACAGAGTCAGGGGGTGGTTAGCTTAGCTTAGCTTAGCATAAAGACTGGAAGCACAGCAAACAGCTAGCTTAGCTCTGTCCAAAGTTCAAAAAATACAAAATACACCTCGCAAAACCTTAAAAAACACTTAGTAACACCTTGCATCCCTGTATTTGTAGAATCTGTACTCAAACAGAAAAACTAGCTGTAAAAACTACAAGTTGTGGTATATTTTATTTTCAGGGACTTTTTTCAAGATATGATAGATTTATATCGTTAATGTTATTAGTAACATCTGTGCTTTTCCTACTGTGACTAGTCGAAATGTCTGTTGTGAAAAAAGGCATCGGACAATGGTTTTAAATTAATTATCCTTCTGGCATTATCCAAAAAAAAACAACTTATGATTAAAAATATTATGATTTATGATTAAGCTTAGTTCAAAATTGAATTTTGTTGTCATTCATCCACATACAAGTAATACGGTAAACAAATGTTGTTCATCTTTGGGGTCAAGGTAGAAAAAGAAATGAGTAAAACAGACAACACAAGCATACAGATAAATACAAAACAACTGAAACACTTGAGGTTTGGGAAAGGTTGTTATCATGGATAAATATTTTTTTTAAAAACTACTATTTATAGACTGACATCTGGCCCTAACCTCCACACCATATCATGTAGTCGACTTCTCCGGTCCATGTGAAGGAAGCATTTACACACTTTTACCTGTTGGACAGTTTCATACCAAGCCTGCTCATAACACACAAACTCACACACCTGTCCCAGGTTATCATGACTGAGGCTCATCTCTCTCTCTCACAGAGGTCATCACAGCCCGTCTCACCCCTCCAAACACACACATACACACTCATATATACACACTCATATATACACACACTCTCCCATGCCGTCATCCTGCGGTCAGCAGCAGGTCGGCGGAGTGTGTGCGTCCCTGTGGAGACAGTGTGTCTCCCAACAGCCTTTTGTCTGTGTGACGTTTGAGTGACAGCAAAGAAGAGGTTCCCTATATTTAGGCCCCTGAAAACCAATCTCTGTCACAGTGTGAGTGTGTGTGTGTGTGTGTGAGAGAGAGAGAGAGAGAGAGAGAGAGAGAGGAGAGAGAGAGAGAGTGTGTGTCCTCGGTCTGTCAAAAGGCAGCCCTCTTCAAAGAGAGAGAGTGCCCTTTGTGCAGAGGTTAGGACTCTGGAGTGTGTATTGAGTGTACGGAGAAACGTCTGTATGTGATGACAGACGAGTGGTGTGTTGTGTGTGTGTGTGTGTGTGTGTGTGTGTGTGTGTGTGTGTGTGTGTGTGTGTGTGTGTGTGTGTGTGTGTGTGTGTGTGTGTGCGCCAATGAAGGGCTTCCCTGAGGCAACAAAAACTAGGTGTGTGAAAGAGTCCTCTGATCTGCACTTCTGATGGAAGTTGAAACATACTGTACACACACACACACACACATATAGAGGGTCCTGTTACACAGACAGAGTTCAGCGGTTGAAGTCGGAGTATCGGTGACTTTGTGGTCGTCCTGGTTTGACTGTGAACGTGTCAAAACGAGAACTCTTCTCTGTCTCTGTCTTTCATTTTATTTCTGTTCCATCTGTGTGAATGACAGCAGTTGTTACCTTTGTTGTCTCCGCCAACGAAATCTGGAAGGAGGTTGTGTTTTCATCCGTGTCCGTTAACTGTTTGTTAGCATTTTCAGTCGATTAGAAAATGAAACCTTGATGGAAAACACTCGTGCAAATAAGCATAAACTGCAGAGACTGCAGCTTTGGAAGTTACAACATTTTTGAGCTTTCAAGTAGCAGATGTCGGAAATTTAATTTTTTTCTTTATTGATACATGGAAATAAGTAATTTGTGCCCTCAAATTAGTCTTTTGTGGCCCCTAAAGATAAACATTTATTATCCTGTAAACAGTACAAAATAAAAACCAAATTATATTAAACCTAAGCTGCATTAAAAAGTGGTACATGTGCATTAATGTGATAGCAGCGAAAGGACACAGAATGGATTCAATAATGTAGCAATATTTTTTATCCAGTAATGAATTCAGTATTTGTAAAACGCCCTAAAACACAGCTGTCGACTTACCGTTAACACTTTAGCTGCTCCTGCTTGACTAGACGGAGCCACAACAACCTGTAACCTTTGTTAATGGTGCAAAAAACAACCTTGAGAGTGCAAATAAGGTAATTCAAGGATATTAATTACTGATTCATGTGCACAAATTATCAAAATGTTTACGTGACACCAGTCGGGCTTTGTAGGTTCGTGCATACCTTTGAGTTATTTTGTCTTCTGTCTCCGATAACAATAATGTATCTATGTGCATCTCTATATCATTAATAATGTGTCTCATGAACTGTCTGTCTCCTCCTGTCTCTTTTATTCTTTCAAACACATCAGTTTAATTAATCTAAAATTGATTTAAAGGTGTTTAATTTGCATCACAGACATACAAAAGTATGTAAAGTTTTTAGCAGCTGTGACACTGTAACAAAATCAGTAGAAAATATGTTATAAAATATATTACTGATGTCTCTTTGAGAGTGTGTTGCCTTTACAGGTTATAAAACATTTCAGTGTTGTAATTTCTCAACTGTGCAGCTGTTTTCAGTAGTATTAAATATATATATATATTTGATTGTTCATGTTTCTTCAGGTCTGTTCTGTCTCTGGTCTTCCTGTGATGCTGCTAACTATTAGTCTGTGTTCTGTCAAAGATTTTTCTGTTTTTTAATCATTGCCATGTTTAGGTGTTCTTCCATCTTTTCTCAATCTGTCTGATCCTCCTGAGAGTACACTGTTTAACGTGTGTGTGTGTGTGTGTGTGTGTGTCTGTGCCTCGTCTTATGCAGAATAAGATCCTGAACAGGACCGGCTGCTGTCCGGTTTGCACTGAAAGTGAGTAAGTTCTTCTCAAAACCTCATCCTCACATTTTAAATCCCTCCACACAGTGAATTGTGGGATTCAAACATTCCTCAATTAATCAAAGAAAACTGTTGAATTTGATGCCTTAAAAAGTCTTAAAATATCCAGTTGTTAAGGTCTCGATTGTATTTAATATTTCTGTTATTACATTTTCTGTTGATGCAGATGTGGAATTATCCAGTATAGATGGATTATCTGTATTAAGTGATAAATCAATCAAAGTGAGGTAAAAGCCATGAATTAACCCCCTTAAAAGCAAAGAAAACAAATCTCTGTCCAGCCATTGTTTCTTCAGCTGAGTGTTTCCCATGAACTCCAGACCAAACTGCGGTTTGCCCTCGGGTCACTTTAGTTTGGTTTTTGGCTGCAACCTGCAGCAAAAATCCCAGAAATGGCTGTAAATGTACCATTACAAGACTACAAAGACTCCATGTGCCTAGTTTATAACGTTGTGTTTAGTTCAGTTTAGTTTAGAGACATAGTTTGACCGGACCACAACGTCTGGTTCCAAAATGTAATTGGAAATTATCTTTTTGCTGCTGGTTGTCATCAACAAGTCTCCTTCCACCCATGCACGCTCGCATTTTGGTTTTTTTTTTTAAGGTTGCTGAGTTCAAGTCTGCTTTCTATGTATTTCTGATTTCAACATTTACTCCATCTTCATTTCTCTTCATCTCTCTGCAGAGCCCGGTGTATGTACGGTCTTTGGAGACCCTCATTACAACACGTTCGACGGCAGGACCTTTAACTTTCAGGGAACCTGTCAGTACGTGCTGACTCGTGAATGTGCTGGCGTTCCCTCAGCAGGGCCGGGAAATACCGTCAACATCAACAGCCCCGACTCGAGCTTCACGGTAGGATGAGAGTTTAATTTTAGAAACATCACAGCCTTGAGGTATCAGATATCTATTTCATTGACCTACCTGTAGCCTAGCTAAGCACTGGAAGCACTGGAAACACTGGAAGAAGGAGGAAACTGAGTGAGCTTGACCTTTATTTTCCGTGACTCGCTCCCAGGTGTTGGTGAAAAACGACGCCCGGCGGACTCGCTCCTTCTCCTGGACTCAGTCTGTTGAGGTGAGGCTGTCGGGTTTGGTCCTCAGTCTCCACCAGCACCTGACGGTCCGGAGGAACGGCACCCGCATCGCCCTCCCCTACCACGGCCCCGGGGTGCACATCGACCTGGACGGATACCTGCTCAAACTCACCACCATCGCAGGTCAGCACACAACACGCAGGTCACGCTTTTTAAGGAGGCATCACACTCAATTTAAAGATTTAGTGTCATACACGTCTAAACCAACCTGTAAATGAGCGAGATGTTGCAATTTATTGATTTTAAACAATCAAACTGAGATGCAAACTACTGACATTTGAATCTTCCAACATGCAAAGCTGGAAGGAGCAACTTCAAAGGGATAATGTTCATTTAAAAACTCATAATCAATATATTGAATACTAATCGTGACATCACACAGGTCAGTGGATTATTAGCCTTCATGTGCTTCTTACATGGATTATTACAAGAAACAGAAACAAACTAATGAGTTTGTACTTTGAGTTTCTTAACGCATCATTTAAATGCAAATTTAATGGATCAATTTGTAATTGCTTTTTTTTTTTTTAAGTTTATCACTGTATTGATTTATTGTACAGTAATTAAACACCAAAATTTTGTGTAATTATTCCGATGGCACTCTCCACAATAAACCCAATAAACCACAGCTGTCAGTAAAAAATTACCTTTTTCGAAATAATCTCAACTCAAGGTCCACTTATGAGCTTTCTCAACCAATTCTATGACAACTGAGTAGACTCAAGTCTCTTGATGAGGACTGTGTGGTTGAAAGCTTTGGAAAAAGCTTGAGCTTGAGCTAAGACAATTTAGACCAAAACCATAAATCGAAGGTCAATAATGAACTTTAATGCTCAAAGTTTGCATTCAAACCTTCGTCCATATCTCTAAGACTGTTCTCTCAAGCTGATATAATGATAATTTATGATCTTTGACCTTTAAAACACACAAAAAGCACTTACCTTGGGCAGGGAAATATAATGTCTAAAGGCATTAACTTTACGCCCTGCAGGTCTGGAGATCACGTGGGACGGTGACAGTTTCGTGGAGGTCGTGGCCGCTCCCCACCTGCGCGGACGCCTCTGCGGCCTTTGCGGCAACTACAACGGCCACAAGCGCGACGACACCATGGGAGGCGACGGCCAGTTCAAGTTCGACGTGGACGAGTTCGCCGAGTCGTGGCGAGTCGAGGGCAACGAGGTTTGCGCCCAGCAGCCTCCGCCTCGCCGGCCGACGTCCTTCCTGTGCCCCGGCAGCGTCAAAGTCAAGTTCAGGGCTCACCGGGAGTGTCAGAAGATTAAGTCGTGGGAGTTTCAGAAGTGCCACCGTGTGGTTGACTTCGCCCCTTTCTACCGGTGAGGCCAAGAACTGAATGTAGACTTTTGATACCAAATGATGAGTTAACAACCCACTCTTGTCCAAAAAAGGACTTTCATTATAAACATACATCTTGTGAAATGAATCATTATTTTAAAATCTTGTTTTTTATGGTTTCTCGACCCAATTAAGCACCGTGCCCTCTAAGACTTACCCTACCTCACTGCAACCTGACCATAAACCCTTCACTGATATGCAATGTCCTCTCAATATCATTGCCACAGAAGAAAGGACATTTTGTACGCAGTATACACATGCACTGTTCTCTGGATTTTGTAGGAAGTCATGAACTAGGAGACATATCAAGAAAAACATTTGTCTCTACCAGTAACACTTAACCACTAAATTTGGACGTTAAAACCAAGAAAGCTGAACTTTGAAAGGAAAACAGTCAAACTGAGCAAAACAAAACATCCAGTATTTGTCTTTAAATATCTGAACATTGAAAAGGCCAGTGTCAAAGCTGTCCTACGAGAGTACAGACCAGTATAATGATGCACGTACATCTAAACTATTCCTTGGCTTAACGACTAATCCTATCCAAATCCCTGACCCACAAAACAACAACCACTTTCCAGAAGTTAGGTTTTGGCGTACAGGTTCTGTAAAATAATTGATTGATCGTCCTGCTCTCTGCAGGTCGTGTGTGACGGATATGTGTGAGTGTCCGGTCCATAAGAACTGCTACTGCGAGTCCTTCATCGCCTACAGCCGCGCCTGCGAGAGGGAAGGAGTACCCGTCCTCTGGAGGCCCGACACTGCTTGTATGGGTGAGTGAACCAATCACAATCTCACATGAAGATATACATGAATAGTAATCTGAAGTTATCTTAAAGACCAAGATTTTGCTTTGTTCATGGTGTTAGATGCCAGTTCGATCAGACTGTACAATAGATTCTGTTATAGTCGTGTTATTATGTAATTTAGACATCATCAGACATGGACTGGGCTGCTACTGGTGTCTGCTTATGATTTTTTAAACCAAAAAAAAACATGGTAGATGTTGAGAAAATGTTCTCCCACAGCCCATTACATTCAGCGTTTTTCACAAGTTTCAGGAATTTTAAAAGACAGTGAATCATCATAATCAAAATCAAAATTACTTTTGACCTTTGTGTGAACAACCTATCCTATAAAACTACACAAATAGGAACTAAATATTAATAAAATATCTCATATAGGATCAACAGTAAGTGGCCTTTAATCTCCCTTTCTTAATATATCCTCCAGACCTTCAGCTCACTAATAGTAGAGCACCTTTAAAGTCTTTATCTTCATTCATGTGACGTATTTCTGAATGACACAGAATCATATCCTACAGATGTGATTGGATCCCTCAAAAGGTGGTGTAGCTTAGTGAATACGGTGTGATATGGAGCTGCTGAGGTCTTTTAGCCTCTTTCACCTGTTTCGTTAGATCGGGAGAATTAATACATTAGATCTCAACCACAGTCTTTGGAAATGTATACAAAGACAAACACACCTCCTACTAAGATATCGCTCTGCTAGCTACCCAGTGAGGTTTTATATGATTAGCAGGGTTAGCTAGCTAGCTAGTTACTCCACATTTGATTGGAGAAATTAATGTAACCGCCCCTTCAAGATGAGTAATTTTACAGAAAAAGAGAGGGCTTTTGATATAATATTTGACCCTTGGACACATATTTAGCGTGTTATAACATTCGAGCACGCTGCCACGGACTCTCAGGAAACTATTTGGGTCGGTGGACTCTAGTTTGAGCCAACATGGCACTCACTCTGGGAAATTTTGTTGACATATTTAGCATGTATCAAGAGAAATCAATCAATGAATAGTTAACACAGGATTAGAATGTGGAAAAATGTATTTTTTCTTTGTATCATGACCTTTCTTGAAATGTTTGTGGTGTGATAGGAATGTTTATGAATGTCTGTGATGGTGAACAGTTTCCTTAAAATCTTTGTAACCTTAAATGTTCAGCAAAAACTTTTTATGGACCACGAGAAGACGAGCAGTAGCACTAGTAGTTCAGTCCAAGAAACTTCTGTATCAAGTCAAATGATACTCCTTATATCATCAGCCCATCAAATGTATCAATAACCTTATTTCCACGTACATTATTACAACTGATTGACTGAATCTTAAGTCCTAACCTTCTCTCTCTTTTTTTTTTTAAATCTCCTCTTCCCTCCCTTCAGCCACCCAGTGTAAACACGGCGCCGTGTACGACACCTGCGGACCGGGCTGCACCAAAACCTGCGACAACTGGAACGAGATCGGACCGTGCCACAAGCCCTGCGTGGCCGGCTGCCACTGCCCCGCCAACCTGGTGCTGTTCCAGGGACGCTGCATCAAACCCATAGCCTGCCCTGGACGGTGACCCTTGTGACCCGGGTGGGAGGGGGGATTAGGTTAGGGAAGGTCATTCAGTATCAAGACTTTGGGGGGGCCAAACTAGCCGAGAAGAGTTTTTTTTGGGAGGACACCTAAAGGCTACTCGAGTCGACAGATCAGATGCAACAAGGTACTCAGGGTCCATATCGTCGTAAGGAAGCGTGTCGCAGTGAGAACAGTGATGGACTGAAGGGAAACTTAGTGGATGCTCACCACCACATTCAGCTTCTTGTGCCTCTTGTAATACCATGTGCTGTCATACCAGTCACCACCACAAGGGGGGGGCGCTAATATCAGTCTCAAAGAGGTAGAACTTCACTCCTAAGAGAAAACTCAGGGGCTCTATTTGGAGATTTTTTTTTTTTGGATCTCCAGCAGCTGAGGAACATTTGAGCACGCTGTCATGGACCCTCAGGAAACAGGAATTTTTAGGGCCAGTGGACTCCCGTTTGAGCCAAAATGGCGCCCGAATTTCTCTCACAAACACTCTGAAGTGAGCGTCTGCATCTGGAAATGGGGGAGATTTCAAAGTGGAGAAACTCTCTGATGCATGATATCGAACTGCCCCTTGTAATCTCTATTCCATCATTTCATACTGTAAGCTAGCAGATTTATATGAAAAGACAGACAGCTTTTATATTATTATTATTATTATTATTATTATTATTGTTCTAATTATTATTATTTGTTGTTGATATTGTTAATTTATATATCGGTCAAATGACATGTCGTAGCAAGAGCCAGAATCATGAACATAATTGCGTTATAAATGATTTAAAGGGAAAAAAAAGCTATTTATGTATTTGTTGTGTACTTTTGTGTTACTGTTTGAAGAGAAATGCCCAAATGTGACTCAGTCGTTGCACCATCGCAGGGAAAAAGTACTGTATTGTGTTCTGCTCCGTGTACAGGTTGTTGTGGTTAGTATCAAACTGAAGGTGTTCATCTTAAGCATATGTTTCACTTGACAATAATTATTTAAAGACCAGCAATATAATCTTTTATCGAAGTCCCATTTTTGACGTCTGTCTTTACTTTTGAAAGTGTTCGTTAATGGCAGCAGAAGCTTTTGGTCAGAAGCAGCGGTTTCCAACTTGGACATGATTGTCCAGCTAGAAAAAAAAACAAACTAAATCATAAAAAATAAATTATTCTTATTTTTGGTCTTTTTCCTCTAATTGCCTTCAGATTTATAAACTTGCAACCATGATGAAGGGTTGCAAATAAAAACCACTGCTGTAAAGGTTGAACATTCGGCAGCCAAAGTTGAAAAAATGTTATAAAGCCGGATTCATAGTTGATGAAAGAGGTTAACGAAAGTCCAGTTTTGATTATAATTCATGGTTGGATTTTACCAGTGTGAAGCATCACTGCAACACTAACCGTATCATGCTTTAATTATATTCACCACAGTTATGTGTTTATATTATTTCATTCATTTTATGATACACAGCAACAGTTGGAAGGCTTGTCTTTATAGCAGCGATTTTTTTTTGATTAATTGATTAATTGTTTGGTCATAAAATACTAGAAAACTGAAAAAATGTCATCCACAGTTTCCTAAAGCTCAATTAATGTCATCAAATTGCCTCTTTTGTTCAACCAACTGTCCAAAATTCAAACATAAGACCAAAGCAAATCCTCACAAATGACAATCGGTTATCAAAACAGCTGCTGATTATATTTCTGCTGATCAATTAATCAACTTATCGTTGCAGCTCTGCTTGTCTTGTCTCTTCACTTAATAAACAACCAGTCCTGTGCAAAATCTCCATGTCTTAAAACCTTCAAACACGACCATATTCACTCAAAAAAGGAGGAAAAACATCTATTTTAAATACTTTTGCACACTTTTAATACACTTCAAATTTGTACAAACATATTTCACAAAAACGTAGCACTAAAGAAATCATAAGAACTAAAGCATCAAATACAACAGAGTCAGTCTGACAACAGAAGTGTGTTATTACAGAGGACACGAGGAGAAAATGTGACTTTTGCACCCACCTTCCTCAGTGATTGGTTCACTGAATAATTCGCCACTTTGAGTCTTCAAGTACAGGAGATATTTTCAAAGTAAATAACTGAAGGTCAAATTTACCAACACTTGGCAGGTGGTTAATTTCCCATATAAAGAAGAAATACATATATATATATATAGTACCTGGTCCTCCTGAGAATCAGGATGTTTGACTTCCAGCTGTTTTAAATACTGTGTGGTGCGTCAGTAACTTGTCTGATCACAACTATCACAACCGTCTCTTCTGTTCTGTGAGCTCATGAAGCAAAAGACGAACTTCATCTAAAGATGCTTTTGAGTAACACAGCCATGATATAAAAACACCGCCGACGACAATTACATCCAATATAACGTGGTGGTGTTGTTGGTGGTGGTGAAAGGGTTTCATCTCAAAATGCTACATGACCATTTGCAGATGACATTCTCTGATCTTTATAAGTTTTTAAAGTATTTAGTCTTTATTTCATACTGAATTTAATTTTCCTTAAAGTAGATGTCCAAACAATGATACAGATTTGTAAAGCCTGATATTTTTGAATCATTCAAGATCCTAAATGTACCAATTAATTGAAGTTTGTCCAACGTTTACAGGTGCAGCAGGACAGTGAGGAAGATGTCAGTCCAGTACAGTCTGGACACTTCACTTGTGAAGAGGTCTAAATAGACCTTTTTCACTGCAGACATTTTGATTTGTCATAGCTGGAAGAGCACAGGTGATGTCCAGTGAACCATCCTGCACTATTACAAGGTCATGAAAACTAAATGGGATTCATCATCCATCATCAATGTTTTAATTTCACTTGTGCTTTTGCTGCTTTGACATATAAAAATGTCTGCTAAGAAAAAAAAAAGTCTATTGGTTAATGTTTATATTTCACAGTTAGAACTCATAAAAAGGCAGACAGTTAATATAATGCACTACACTATTCAGTAAGTAAGGAATGATTTTGGACACAGTCTTTGACTTTGCTGAGTTTCTTGAAGCCGCTACAACACACCGACTGTAAACCCTCACAGCTGTTTTCATGTACAGACTGTGCTTGAGTGACGTCTGCCTGAAGCTGCAGTCAGACTGGATTTCTCTGGAAAAATTAACGTATGAAGTACAAGCAAAAGCAGCAAGAGGAGACAGGAAATAGTGCAGGTAGTTGCACACAAACTGCGGTAGCTAGCATTACCTGCAGACTAACAACAATAGTCCACAAAGTTGTAAATTATACAGTGTTTTATCAAATATTTTAATGTCATTGAACAATTTAACTGTAGCCAAGCAGCATCCCTCTTCTTCTGCTGCTTGTAATATTTCACCGTATAGTTATAAACGAAGCAAATAAACAATCAATATTTCCTGACTGACAGGTCAGATCCACTCGTCTCTCAAACCGCCAGAACGTTGTGAGTTAAAGTTTGATCAGATTCAACTCTGCATGAAGCAAAAGCAAATGCGAAATCCGGTCTGACTGCACCATCAATCTCCTGTTGCACCTACAACAGGTGGGACAAACTTAAACTATTGGTACATTGAGAGAGGTGACCTGATTTAAAATTCCTGCATAACTATATTGATTATAAAGTGCTTTTCCTTCCGCATAAAAAACAAAACTAAAGATTTCTTAGTTGATCGAGACAATATTACTCGTCAATTTGACTGTTTTGAAATTCAAAATGTTGACAAATCTGCAAAAAATAATCATTATTCAGTGTTTTAATCTTGCACTTAACATTTGTCAGGATGAAAAAAACAAAAATCCTCTCAGAAAAAACACATTATTCAACTCTGAACTGTCTTGTCAGTTTAGTCGTTTTGTGATGAAACTCCTTCATTGTGTGTTTTTTGGCTGTTGTGTTGCGTTGCATTAATAATGATATTCATTAACACCGGTGGCTTAAACAGATTAAAAAGGGAACAATCACTGACATCACTACTCAAATCCACAACACAAACATTTCAGATAAAAGTCAAATGAAAACATTGAAACACGCAGTGTGAATGTGTTTGCTCTCTGCACATGATGAGCTGCAGGTCAAGTCTTTGGCATTTATACAAGATAAGACATTCACCTTCATTTACAGACTGAAACGCTGTAAGGCATGGGATGGTACTATGGTTTTAGCTTTATATGACAAATGTGGAGCAAAAATAAGATTTTCTCTGGTTGAAAACAAGCGACACATGACTAATACAACAAACCTGAAACAAATAGTGGTCATTATGATAAAAAAAATAACAGGAAACTCTTTGGAGGAAACGTGTTTTTTTCACACTCAATCCTGCATATTTTGGATTTCAGGTTGTTTTTTTTATTGGATGTGAAATTTCGTTGTCGCCCATGCCTCAAATCTAGACCCTCAGCTAATTCACTCACCAGTTAAATGATTAATATCATCTGTAATTCTCTTCCACAAGCTTTGATACTGTAACTGGTTATACTGTGAGCCAGCAGGATTTATCGGGACATTTATAATTATTCATCAATCATATGAGCTAAATGATGAAAGTAATAGCAGCTAAAGCACTTTGCCATTTCACCCGACCATTAGAGAGCCCTACAAACAACTTCCTACTGTACCTCCTCCTCTGAACACTCAAACAGCTGCCTATGCTTTCATGTAGTAACACCGGCTAGAACAACCAATTTTTGTTTGATTTTCAGCTATTTTTCTGCCTTTTTTAGTAAGAGCGTACTCTGTCCAGCACCACGTGACAGAGACCAGAAATTAGCAGCTAGCTGGTGAAGAACATCTAGCACAAAGTGAATACATTATATGGAGTGGATATAGCATTGTTTGCTAACATGTTAGCCTTAACAACATGATTATCTGATATATATATATATCAGGTCCATGTTTCTATGAGTTTGGTCTTTTTTTTAAGTGTTTTTTTTCACTAAATTCAGCTTAAAACATCTGCAACTTGGCTCCGAACTGTAGACAAACGTTACACGTGGCCCCAAAACGCCAGAAACTTCAAATGTCCTATAAGCTTAAACAGCAGTCTTAAATTCATACCTCATACTGCTAAAACCCAAAATTAAAATCATTACAAAACCTTAGAACAGCAACCTGAAACTAGTTAAATTATATTTCTCTAATTGTCAACAAACCCAACAATGAACTGATCTACTAACAAGTATTGTGTGTCTTCTTCCTCTGTGCTGCAGACGTCTGTTATTGTCCAAAAACTATTAAAAACACGTCAATGAGTCACATCGCTGCATTAGGTGACGTGTTTCTTCATCACCATGAACACGCACATCATCCTGCTGCCAGAAATACTCACTAGAGCACCAAATGTGGATTCATCTGCTGCAGAAAATAGTCCCCAATTAATGCACTATTTCCTTCTGTTTCAGTGACATTTGTTAAAAACTGAAGTGAGCAGCTGGTTTGGAAAATTACTGAGACTTTTTCTTTTTTTTTTTTTTTAAATGAAACCATTTACTTATGATTATGTTTTTAAAGATCTTCAGTAGGAACCAGTGGTTGTGGGTGTGACACGTTGTTGGTTTTGATCTTTTCATGGGTTTTGTTGACAATAAGGAAACATATAGAATAGCACCGGCCTTATCCCTTAATGAAGGTCATCTGACAGAAGCTTGAGACCTTATTAAGATGAATTTCTAAAAAGACCAGCAAAGAGTTTAAAACTATCACTAAGAAACTACAGTTGAGATTAGGACGGCGCGGAGCATCATAATCTCAACGGATACTAGATAAACAAACTGTTGTGTTTTTTTTTTAATTTGATTTGTTGCAGACTATCTTTGCAATTCTGTACTTTTTATATGTTCTCAGCAAACTGATAAAAAAACGTGACAACGATAAGGAGAGGCTTCCCACGACCTTCTCTGATAAACGAAGAGACGAGCGGAGAAGAAGGGCGAAACAAATCTCTTCCTTGTCTCCTAAAGACAAGAGATGATACAAGTAGATAAAACTAGCTGCTCTAAGTACAGAAAATATGTATGTGCACTCTAATATATATTCTTCCATACCTCTCAAGTAAAAGTTTCTTCTTCTTCTTCTTCTTCTAAAGTTTTGCTATACAAAACAAAATATACATCTAATAAAAATACACTCTTAAAAGTTCCAGGCTGGCCAGCTTTAAGGATATAATACTACAAAATAAAAATGAAAAAATACAGTCAAACCAAAAGATATACAGCTGGGGTCAGCGATCACAGCAAAGGAACAAGTGAACCAGGCTGAAGGGAGGAGGAGTGTAGAGAGAGAGAGAGAGAGAGAGAGAGAGAGACTGACCAACAGGAAGTTCAGTCGTCGTCACTGTCACTGCCCGACTCGCTGAGCTGAAGGTCGTTTCCTGTGAACGCCAGAAGAAGAAAAAACGGGTTAGAACGTAGTTTAGTGATGAGTTTCATGCTATAAAAAGTCAGATATAGATCCCCAGCTGATATACTGTGCTTCAGAGACAAGCTAACAGAGGTTTATGTGCATGAGAGGTTTATATGACAATTCAATATTAATGTTTATCTATAGTGGAATCATGTAATGATGATGATTTTTGTGCTGTGATAGAAAATAATAATTAAGAGCTCATTAAGACTAAAAACTAAATGAGTTAGTGGAGCTCTTGTTTAACACATATGATGGGTTCTGTCTGATGTTATGAGAGGAACACAGATGTGATTTTGCCTACATTTTCTTGATTCTGATATGTATAAATTTTAGACAAATATTTAAGGAAATTTATCGTTTGCCTGGGTTTTATTTTCACAGCTGTGCCCGTCGTTTCCATCGGTTGTGATTAACATTATATCAGTAATGTGACTGCTGAGATCTAGAACCACGGTAAAGAGAGATCCAACGGGGCAACTAACAAGCAGTCAGATGATCAGACATTTTTATAGCTTTACTTGAAGGTAAAAACAGAAAGTGAATGTACCTGAAATGCTGGTTATCATCCCTCACTGCACAGGAAAACCAGGTGAACATCTATAGTAAGGTGGTCGAGGTCGGTTTGTAAATTGTGGCGGATTTTTACAACGGATAGTTTAGTCCTCTGAACACTAGAAGAGCACCAGATCTACAGAGCTTCAAGGTCAAAGCTGAACTCTAAAGAGGATTATGTTGTTGTCGTCACAGTGTTTTCTCTGTTTCTTTCTCTTGTCTCACTCCTGTAAAGCACACTGCTTTGAAAGTGACTTATAAGCAAAGTTTGCCTGCTTATTGGTAATGAAAGAATCTCTCAATAAAATATTTAATTTCCGGGATAAACTCAACTCTCCTGCAACCCCTGAACAGGATTACATGACAAAGTATAACCAGGAGATACTAACGGAGTGTGTTCATGAGCTGGTTGTTGCCCTGCTGCCGGTCGGCTCCTCCGTTGGCCATGGGGTGGCGGTTGGGGGAGGTCTGGCTGAGCGGTCGTGGGGGGGCGTCGTGCTCTCCGTCGCTGCTGCTGCTGTCGTCGCCGCTCCCCGAGGCGCTGGCCGAGTCAGAGGAGCTGCTGCTGCCGCTGCTGCTCATCTGCTCTATCACCTCCACCTCTGCTCGCAGCTCTGCCGACAGCAGGGAGCAGCAGAGGTCAGCATCACATCCACAGATTTACAGTTTTATCTTCCATTTCTATTAATCCATTGGTCCAAATACTTGTGAAAACCCAACATAAATGCAGTATAAAAGTAATACTCTATGTTCCATGTGTTATAATTATGTTAGATATTAAATTAGCCTGTTCAATCTCAGGCTACAGCTGCAGCCGGACCTCCTCACCTCTCTTGATGTCGTCCAGCTGCGGCTCCGGGGAAGGATTATCCTTAGAAGGAGACGGGGAGGTCTTTACCCCGACCCCCGGCTTCGTGGGGGCCCGGAACTGAGAGCTGGGTTGGCTGGACCGGACCGACTGCTGCTCGATCCGGGCCTGGATCTTACTGCTGCCCTCCGCCCTAAAACACAAACACAGCAGATGCTCCAAATTTTACTCCGTCATGACTTCAACTGTTCTTCCTGCACAGAAATGACTGCAGGCTAATTTTCCAACAAGGGATGATGAGACTACAATTATTAATTAAGTAAACTGTATGGAGAAATTGACCTTTACATGAAGACGACGATATGATCAATGTGTAAAATACTGGAATATGTATACATATGTCACTGCAAGACGCTGTTTCTGTAAGTATTAAATTGCTCATGTAAACCTGTTTCTTTTTGGCTGGACATATCAATAAAAATAAACTGTTTTTGCTGCTGGAAAATCCTTTTTTCCACAAAAATACATTTAGTTTTTGGACATCGTTTTGAGATGCTGATGTTGTTGTAGTGATGATCAACATCCACCGGGTGGAGCCAAAGAGTTGCTGTTTCGAGGCCTCAAAAGACTGAATGCTTGTGAATTATAGTGGATGAAAAAAATCTAAACAAAATAAACAGATAATAAATACACATTTCTGAGTGTTTAATGGCTGCAAATGGAATTTTGGTGGAATAACTACATATACAGTTTGTGTTTTCATTGGCTTGACATCAAAAATATGTTTTTGCTGGTGAGAAATGAGTCAGACAAAAAAAAAAAAAAAAGATTTCCAACACAAACCTGCAAGTTAAAAGTGGTTTTACATGAATTTATCTTAACAGAAGCTCAGAGTCAATGTTTCCACTGGTGAGAAGTTCTCAGACTTGTGACCTCTCACCTGGTTTTCTTGACCTGGATGCTGCTGCTCAGCTTCTCCAGTACGAATTCTCCGGTGTCGTGGTTAATGATGAGCACGCAGTCCTTCTGGTACGGCCGCTTGTTTCCTTTGAATACTGTCATGGGAGGCGTGGAGCCCTGGATGACAACAACATATCTAAATATGTATGCAGGCTTTTCATTGTAGGTCTATGTTTGCTTTACCGGGTGTTGCAGTACAAAGTTATCTTGACACTCACCTGCAGGTATGTGTGTGTGTGTGTCTTTTATTTTCATTGCAGAATGTTATCAAATCAGTTGCTTCAGTTCTATTATTTCCATACATCTTGCCTGTAAACTTGTGTTTGTCTGCTTATGTTTGTTTATATGTCTGTATGAGTTTCTTACATTTGTTCTTGGCAACTGAAAACCCACATTCCTTGTATGTGTCAACATATTTAGACAATAAAGTTGATTCTGATTCTAATTTAAATGTCAGTGAGTTTGTCTGAGACTGGTAAACAACATTGTTTCCAAAAACTTGTCTGAAAAACACTTTTTCCATCGACAATTTTAGGGGAACTGAAGGAGAAATGTAAAAATGTCTTGAACACAAACAAGGAAAATAATGGACAACTAAATATTTATGTTTCCTGTTATCTGTCTGAAGCAGTTATAGTGGAGGTATGATTGGTGCATATTTTATTTCAGTTTGCTGAGAAAATCAATTTTTTTTAAATCAATGCTGTACTGTTATCATGTTCCTAGTTGAGGGTTTAAAAATCATTCTTCATGTTTTATTCATGAATTTGTTTCATTTTGCTAAGAAAATCAACCTGCAGACAGTTGAATATTTTAACACCCAAAACATGGAGATTGTTGCCAAACAGCAGCCTCACAAAACTATAAATTCATAATCTTTATCCAAAAAAGAATCACATTGTTTAGGAAGGATTTGCTGGTAACATACAGTAGTTTGCAATATTAGTGAATTATGTGAGTATTAGTGAGTTATGAAGAAAAGATTCTCTGCTCAAAGACTTGATCTATTTAAGGATCAATAAAAGGGAGCGGACAGTCTTACTGGAATGTGAGGTAACGTTATGGTAACTTCATCTCCTTTCCCAACTTGTAGTTCTCCCTCACAGCTCGTGTCGATGGATGCTGGTTTGAAGTCATCTGTAAAATAAGGACATTGGGTAGAGATAAACTGTAAGGAATATACAAAAATCAGATGTCAAGAAATGTCTTGCAACACACTAAAACCTCAGCTCTGGAGCAACCTAAAGTTTCTTGGTGTTTATTTAAATATTTTCTGTACATGGAAGAGTGAGCAACATGTTTTACTTTTGTTTTATCAGGCTCGCATGTTGATCAGGAGAACAGTTCACAGGTGTGTCAAATCATGTGATCATTACACATCTTAAAACCAGTCTGTTCACCTGATTGACAAGCAGATGGAGCAACATGCTAAACACGTTGCTTGCTCTTTTTCTTACAGATATGGTTTAAATAAATACTAAGACGTTTTCAGTTTTTAGTGCATCGAGCTTTTTCTTATACAACACCTCACATAAAAAGAACAAAGCTAGAACAATGAATCATTATTCTACTTCCAACAAAAACAACTAGCCTGATTCCTGCCTCTTTCTCTCGAGAAAAACATGAACATGACCACAGTATCCTGCTTAAAGTGCACAATCAGCAAACTTTTAAACTGTAACAGGCAGGACTGGCATTCAAATATCAGAAAACAATATGTCTCCTTAACTTACAAGTAAGTCGGCTTTGTTCTCCTTCATATAAATTTGGTATTAATATTAATTAAATACATACTGATAAAAATACAAAAAGTAACCTTAAGCCATAATTTTGTTCAGTCTTTGATCTCTAAAGGTCATTGCCACTAATCTGGAATCAGATCCTTTACATGTCATCCTCATTCTCAGCTCATCTGCATCAACAATGAATCTTTTTCTTTCTTATAACCTCATTACACCAAAAAACAACAACAAACAAAACAAAAAAAAAAACAGCTTTTTGCCTTTTCTCACCTTATTTCCTTCTCAGTTGAATTGGATGTCATAATGTTTCACTTTTTCCTTTCTCTTTTTTTTTTTAGCCATTTTTTACTTTGTACTGATGTAATGTCAAGTTGATGTCTATATAACACTTCCTTTGGATCTATAATTGTTAAACTGAGCAATAACTGACTCATTGTCATCTGTATATGAACCAAAATGCTCAGTAACAGTGGTGAAAGAAGTATTCAGATCCTTTATTTAAATAAAAGTACATAAGTATTATGAGCTTGATGTAGTTAAAGTATTGCAGTAAAAGTAGTGGTTTGGTCCCTCTGACTGATATATTATTATATATGACATCATTAGATTATTAATAGTGAAGCATCAGTGTTAGAGCAGCATGTTACTGTTGTAGCTGCTGGAGGTGGAGCTAGTTTACACTACTTTATATAAAGTTAGCTAGTTTAGTCCAGTGGTTCCCAACCTAGGGGTTGGGCCCCTCCAAAGGGTCAGCAGATAAATCTGAGGGGTCGTGAGATGATTAATGGGAGAGGAAAGAAGAAAAAACAAAGTTCTGATACACAAATCTGTTTTCAGTTTTTGGACTTTTTCTCTAATCTTTGATTTTTGCTGAAATATTGGATCATTTGAACATTTATTGAAATGAAAGCATGTGAGAAGTTTAGAGGGGAAAATCACTATTTGGTGGAGCTGTTAACAACTCATAGACATGTGAAATGTGACCCCGACTACACACTGCTTTTTGTAAGACGTCAAAAGACAAAAAGGTTGGAAACCACTGGTTTCATCTTTAACAATGTGTTGTATTTTAAAAGCTTGTTATATTATCCATTGTGTCAAATCTTCATCTGAAAAGTAACTTAAGCTGTCAAATAAATGTAGTGGAGTAGAAAGTACAATATTTCCCTCTGAAATGTAGTGGAGTGTAACTATAAAGTAGCATCACACAGAAACACACAAGTAAAGTACAAGTACCTCAAAGCTGTACAGTATTTGAATAATAGTATTCAATATATAATAAAGTATTCAATAAAAATATCTTTGACAAAAAGTTGTAATACTCCCACTTGTCTATAACTTGAGTTTTATTTACACATAAAGCAGGTGTAACAATATTTGTCTATGCAAATGACTTTATTTACTCATCCACGTTACTGGCTGGGTTGTGTAAGAGGCATCCTCCCCGTCCATGTGAGCTGACTAATCCCACACAACAGTTAATTTAACACTTTAACAAAAGTCTTTTTTTAAACCACATAACGCGGTTGTTTTTCACACTTACATCTGATGGTGTGAAAGGAAGATTTTGGCCTCTTCTCAAAGCTTTCTCCGAGCTTCAAAACATGCTCCTCTTTGTCCAGCAGCGGATTCGTACTCCCGTTCATGTCTCCGTTTCTGTTGTTTGTTTTTAACCCAGAATTTACATTTACTTAAAATATTCCGCAGAGCCGATGTTTTTATTTGACAAATCCACGGAGATTAGAATAAGAACTCAACTATAAGACAAAGTTAGCCGACTGGCTAACCATTAGCAAAACATCCGTCGTGACGTCATCGGGCCGCTCCTCTTCCGCGTTTCGTCCGGCTGTCAAATATCACCGCCGAAAACAGGTCATCTCTTAAAAAAACAATAAAAGACCTCATAATTAATAAATGTGATATAAAATTATTTATTTAATATGCACTATACTTTTATTCAGTAGATAACGAGCATTAAAAATATTGACGTGACACGCTAAGAAACGGGTTGTAACCGTTAAATCCAAACCGGAAGGATTTTATTAACGGACAAGATGGACGTCAAATGTTTTAAGATGTTGCTAGGCGCATGGTTTTTTAAACATTGAGTTAGTTTTAGCGTTATTTATCATCTGAGTAACTGAAGTTGTTGTAAACTTTGTGAAAGTATTTGCTCACCTATAACTTAACGGTTAATAACGTTACCGACAGAAACGGGAAGACATTAAACCCCGACATATCCAAAATAAGCAGCATGGCACTGCTGAAAAATGAAGGTTCCCCTGCTGATAATAATATAACATCTTGTGAAGAAGAAACGGGGTCGAAGGACGAAGTGTCTCCATGTGTCCCCGGACAGACCACGACCTCCACCGCCAGAGTTTTAACCCAGGAGGAGCTGCACAGACTCGGCGATGAGCGGACTCTGGTGTCCGACTTCAAGCAGATGAAGTTGGAGAAAGAAGCTCAGAAAAACTGGGACCTGTTTTACAAAAGAAACACGACGAATTTCTTCAAGGACAGACACTGGACCACCAGAGAATTTGAAGAGCTGAAAGCATGCAGAGAGGTGAGCCAAAGAGTAGAGTAGCAGCCTTAAAGATCTCCTACAGACATGTTTAAGATGTATAGAAAATATTCGACTTTCTACTCTAAAATCCTTAAAATGACATCTACTTCCTCTATCGCATTAAAAATTCCAGATTATATAAATATGTAAATATATTTAATTTTAGAAGTTTTCCTGCTGGACACCAGATGTCTCCTTCTTCACTGTAAAGTCCATTCTCAGTGTTTGTGCACTAGAGGCTTCAAGTTTCCGCATCACACTTGTATAAGTTGAATATTGGACCAGGATTGGCTCCAAACTATTTGTGATGTCACAAATCATGCTCGTACGCCTGCCCCCTAAAATTGGATTTCAATGAGATCAGAGAAACTTTCCACTTTCAGCAGATGAATGTGAAAACAGCCTTCTAGTGTCAAACTCTGCACATACACAGCGAAGCTCAAACATTCAACAGTAGGAACAAGAAGAAAAACACATTATTGAGCGGAGGGAGATGTTAACAAAATATGCATGTGAAGGACAAATAGAGGAATGTTACATCACAAGAAAATTGAATTATGTCCCATTAAACTCCACTTCTGGTGACATTATTGTTAGATCTGGTTAGATAGTGAGTTGAATAACCATCATTACTGCTTGTGGTTTAAAATAGCCTCAAAGTTTAGGTCTTTTCATGTTCAGGAGAACATCTCACCAAACACAAAAACATGTCATTTTAATGAGATTTTGCGTATCTTCAAAATTAAAGTTTGATAGAACATAAATTGAGACCTTTTACAAATCATTTGGGTCTGCTGATACATTTTTCATGTAGATAATCCATCAATCAACAGTATAGTTCTTTACATCTGCAGCTTATACTCACCATTGTGACTTCTCATCAAAACACAGTTTGCAAAACAAGTTTCCCATAAGAGACATTGTGAAATATTTGAACTGAATATTTGAACTTCCTTATTAAATGTAGCTTCATCATTTGGACCTGTACAGGGTCAGATAATGAGCTGATATTTGTGTCTTTTTGCAGTTTGAGTCCCAGAGGCTGGTGCTGCTGGAGGCCGGATGCGGTGTGGGGAACTGCATCTTCCCTCTGCTGGAGGATGACCTCAACATCTTTGCTTATGCCTGTGACTTCTCACCACGAGCGGTTGAATTTGTCAAGGTAAGACATCTATCCACCAAATGACCTGTCAATCATCTTTATCTCTTTTTACTTTTGTAGGTCAACTGAGCTCCAGGCTCTTTTCTAGTGACAAACTGCTTTACATTCACACATAAAACTACTTTATTGTCATTCTCTTTCTGTTGACAGCAAAACCCTCTGTACTGCCCCGAGCGCTGCTGTGCCTTCCAGTGTGATTTAACTAAAGATGATCTGACAGAGAACGTGCCGGAGGGCAGCGTGGACGTCGTCACTCTCATCTTCGTCCTGTCGGCCATCCATCCTGACAAGATGAAGCTGGCTTTGCAGAACATCAGCAGGGTGAGAACAGAGACAGCCAGGTGGAAAGACTCAGTGCAGCGTTCACTAAATGTTTGGAAAAGCATGGAAAAAGTTCTTGATTGTAGTAACTTACCAGCGGGAGACAGTAACTTACAGCATGTACCTGATGATATCTTCCAATTCTGTTTTTGGTGGCCCTGATGTAAGCTCATTCTAATGGCATTATGTGACGTACATGTGGCTTTAAGGTGCTGAAGCCTGGAGGCATCGTTCTGTTCAGGGACTACGGCCTGTACGACCACGCCATGCTCCGATTTAAAGCTGGCAGCAAACTGGGGGAGAATTTCTACGTCCGGCAAGATGGCACCAGGTCCTACTTCTTCTCTAAAGGTCAGTAAATTACTGTAGAAACGTTGATTTATGTTTGTTTCTGTCATTGAGACCATTGGATTAACAGAGAGATAGATACTGTAGATCTTTGGTCTATAAAACGTCAGAAATGGTGAAAAGCGTGGATCAGTGTTTCCTAAAGCCCAAGATGTAACCTAACATGTCTTATATTGTCCCGACCAACAGTCCACAACCAAATGATCTTCTATTTACTATCATAGAGGACTAAAGAAACCAGAAAATATCCACATTTAAGAAGCTGGAACCAGAGAATTTTGGCACAGAGATTCCCTAACAGGAGTCTGTTATCCAATACTAACCAATAGGCATCTTTGTGTTGAGGATTATTCATATAATATTGTCACACCTGCTCTTTTCGTCTGCTTCTAGAGTTGCTGGCTGAGCTGTTTGAGGAGACGGGCCTCCAATCGGTCGCTAACGACTACGTCCTGAGAGAGACGGTCAACAAAAAGGAGGGGCTTTGTGTTCCCAGGGTGTTCCTGCAGAGCAAATTTACCAAACCTGCCCAATCACAGAGCTCCTGATGTTGCTTGGTTGGCCTGTGTCGGTCACCGAGTAAATCTCCAGAGGTGTGGAGAAACATAAGACTGATACGCTGGTTCAAATTGGATGGCTAAAAGATTATTATATTCTTTGGGGGGAACTGGTTTATAGGAGGCAGCTTGTGGCCTAAACACTGCTGGATATGAATGCTTCTTTTTCCCTTGAGGAAGACTCACAGACACATTGGAGCTACTTCTTCACCAGCAGATGAAGACAGTGCTTATACTGGGAATCTTTCAGGTGGAAATATATGGAATTGTATTGATGTGAAGCACGACAAGAACATAGTTGTTCAGCAACACCCTGAGCTGGATAAAAGATGACAGTATTCGGTGCTTTAGATCAATTTAAACTCTATTTCACTTTGTCACTTTGATCAACCTTTAGCATCACCATGAGAAGAGTTTATTAGCTTCTCAGCCTTCAACTTCTTTCTCCTGTGAACAAACAGGTATTTTAATGGCTTCCTGCACCCCTTATTTCCCTTCATGTCAAGTCAAGGCCATATTCACACCAAATCAGGCAGTGCAGCGTAAACGTCAGGCCTCCCATAGTGCGTTTTGTCTGCGGCTGTTTTGGCCGCTGCGACGCTGCACCGGACGGCAGCCGGAAAGTTGATCCAGAGTCAACTTGAAACGCAACCTGATGTCACAGCGGCTGAAGGCTGCGGTGGCCAATCACAGCTGGACATCAGACTGATCAGACTGATCAGAGTAGTAAACTCTGCCATGAGGGAAGGACATTTCTCTTCATATGATAACGTTAAAAGTAAAGTTAGACTTTGCTGTCGGCTTCTCGACTCATTGTAAAAAAGACGAGAGAAAGAGAGAGAGCAGCTGTGGTCGAGCGAGCTAGAGAGCGAATGAAGAGAGGGAACGCTGGTAGCGAGAAAGCCGGTGAATCAGATCAATAAAATGTTATTTTCTGATTGTTTCACAGCAGTTACGTTCTAGAGCACAAATAAACACACCCACACCCCCCCCACACACACACCTCCACTCGACCCTGCAGCTGAACACCGCACCGCCTGATTTGGTCTGAATACAACCTAATGTGATGATTCTTGGATGTGGTGAGTAGTTTTCATTTTGTCTTAATTCATTTGAATGTTTTCCACCATCTCAGCCTCCCTACATTCCTCCCTACATACAACTGTCATTTCACACTTGCTCTAAATTGCTCAGAAAAGATGCTCACACTCACTCTCCCATCCTGATAATGTTTCAAATGTCTCAACATCCATCAGATTACTTAACAAACCTTAAAACAAAAGTCACATATATGCATATTGTTCCTTTTTAAATAGATATTATTTAGACATTTGTCTTTATGTGATTGTTTACTGTAACAAAACTCTGGTCCTCATGTCTGACTTCCACGTGGTCTGCAACAAAAAAGTAGTTCTGCAACGATTAATCTGTTAGTTGATCGACAGAAAAATCAGTCAGCAAACATTTTAATAATCAATTTCTCATTTTAGTCATTCTTTTAAGCAAAAATACCAAAGAATGTGCTTGTTTCAGCTTCTCAAATGTGATCATTTAATGGTTTTTCTTTGTCACACATGATGAAAAACTGAATATTTTCGGGGTTTAGACTGTTGGTCGTCCAAAACAAGACAATCTGAAGACTTCACCTTCGACTCTGGGAAATTATAACGGTCATATTGACTATTTTCTGACATTTTATAGACAAAATACTTGATGAGAAAATAATCATCAGATTTAACAATGACGAAAATAATTGTTAGTTGCATCCCGACAAAAAAGACACTTAAAATCAACATCGATATGACGTCTAATACAAGCAGACCTTGACCGGATGTTGGTTTATTAATTTAATTATCAGCTGACAGTATTTCCCAGATGTATTTATAAAATCTTTTCTAATTAAGAGATCAGTGTTTTTAGTCTAAATGTCTTTTTTTCTGGGATGATGTTACACAAGTTGTCCAGTAGAGGGTGCAGTTGGTCAGTTAGAGCGTAAAGGAGCCAGAACATAAACCTCAATGTGATTCAGTAGCAACCAAAGTGACTCACAGGTTTCTAAACGTCCTGCTGTAAGTGTCACTATCTGACTCATGGTGATGATTCATTAACTTACTGTACAGTCTTTGGGGGAAAAACAGAAGCTTACAGGAGAGCTGATCAGAAACCAGCACCCACACAGTCTAGTAACCATGTTAGTTGCTTCCTTGTGGTTTGTGGATGGAGATGTTTCTGTCTCCATCTGTCTGATATACTTACAGTACTGATTTATGCATTGATGTCTGTTTTATGAATGATTTTGTATTTGGTAACTCTGTGTTCTCAGTTGATGACTGACTCATTCAAATCCATAAAATCCTTCCTCTTCTCATAATGTTTATAATATACTGTATGTCTGGGATCGCATTACTCATGGATCCAAATATCAATAATAAATATCAGCTGTAACTGACAAACTGGAGGAAATATCAGCTGGATTCAACAATTTCTTTGAATGTTAATATAAAGTTTTACTGTTGTAGCTTTGTGAGCTTTTCACAAACTCTACTGGCATAAAGTTAGATTTTATTTATTGGAAGAAAAATTCACAAGAAAAACTTTGAAATGACGGTGAATGAAAGTAAAAATTACAACAATATCGCCACAATCAGCCATTAGCAGTGTGACGCAGATTATTTGACAAGAATATAAGGTTGATCACCTTGGAAACGTTCTAAACCTTTTATATTTAACCCTCTGAAGGCTAACACAGTGTACAGGCTGCTGTTAAATGACGTCGCTGTGGTGTGAAGCTGTGAAGACTCGGAACATGCTCTAAATATGACTTCCTGTTCAGAGAGTTTGTTACCAACTGATGCCCACCTGGTCTCTCAGAAGAAACATTTCTTTATGTAACTTTTTAAAGAAATTGCATTATTTAATTTATATGCTATGTTTTAAAATGTTTTCTTTAATTATGCCTTATTCATTGGCTCTGCTTGTTATCTCTGCTGATGTCTGCTTACTGAAGAAAGTTCTGCCGAAAAGCACAAAAAAGGTGTGAAAACCTCAAGTTGCTTCTCAACACATCTAAACAACATTTTAAACATGTAGATTAGTCTATTTTACCTTGTAAACATCAGCTAATATGGTGAAGTAATCTCTCGCCTCAGCTGTCGATTTGTCATGTTTTCTAAACTTGAACATTTGCTGGCTGTCCGTTATTTAAAAAAGCAACACAAAACCCAACATGTAAAGTCACAGCAAACCATTACAAAACATTAAGGTGCCTTACAATAGAATCTAATCTAACAACATGTGTTGGGTTTTATTAGACTGTGCATTTGGTAAACCGTCTTGTGTTAGTACCTTGTAGGTTTTCACATGTGAATAAAAGCTTACATTCAGTATGCAGGAGAAAATGTGAAGAAAATCAATTTGGAAAGACAAAAAGCAAAAGATCTTGGTCCTAATAAAGGGTTGTAAACAAAGATCTCATCTGTGTGTCAATGTCTGTTTTTTTAAAATGTCTTTAATAAACTGCTCCAATGTTGTTTGACCAAACAAACAAACAAAAAAACTAAGCAGTAAATGCTACGGAGTTACAATAAGACACATGAACATTCAGTGGATTTCCAGAACTGTTCTCCTGTTCGTCGTCTTTGCAGCAGGCTCTGACTATTTTGAGTTTTCTGTGTATTGGCTTTGTGAAGTTGTTCATGTGCTGACATCCAGGCTTCCTAAACTGTTTATGACAAAGTTACAATCAAACAAGCATTATTTTAATTTCAGTTGCTTTATTCACAAGACGTCATCAGCAGGAGAGGATGTAGAACAAAACTAACAGTCGATTCTAAATGCAAAGTATTTGACAAATTGAAGTTTTGACCCACTGATTGCACAAGAGGAAAAGTCAGAGGATCACAAAGGTTATTACAATATTTCTAGGGAATATCTAGGGATATCTAGAATATCATCTAAAACTAAAGATGTCTACCTCAGAAAAGTCAGGAGATGACTGCAGTTAACAGTCCATCAAGCAGATATTGAGATATTTTACTGAAACATGAAAATGTTTGACCTCTATTACAGTAACTTGACCTGAAATTAATAGATTGTATCCTCTAAGGACCATGAAGATTAAAAATTTCACGCAAATCCATCTAATAGTCGTATTTCACTCTGGACAGATGCAGCATCTGTTTCTCCGCTGTTACCTGTAAAACTGCAAATTCTCCTCAGATCAGTTTCCAATCATCAAAATCTTTATTACACAAAAGATTCTATGGTTCAAACTAACACAGATGTCTTTTTACACAGTAGTGTGACCCAGAGCAATAACACACAAGAATTTGCAATGTGTGGCATTTCCCCTTTGGTCTGACACTCTGCTTCTGTTACTTTAAACACGATTTCGAAACAACACACTCTAACCGGTGCAGTTTCCTGTCCTGCGGTTTGTCTTGCACAGCCCTCCACTTGTATGATGGAAAACAAATGGGGCCAGTAGGTTGAAGTAGAATCATCATATCTGCAAGTTTATTCAACGAGAGCAATATAACTACAATCTCAAATTTTATATAAATAGCTATAAATAGCTTTTCTGCAATGGATATCAATGCATGCATGCAGAGTGAAATGATTTGAGCAAAGAATGAAAGGAAGAGTGCCGACCAGATCTCGGTTTACACTTGGGGTTTATAAGAATTGTTGAATGTGTGTGTGGAAAATCAGATAAATGACCACACGCTGTAGTTTCGGCTAACTGTGCTGCTGTTGCTTTACCAGATGTGGCTTTGTGCTCTCTGGTTAGGGTTATTCAACACTCAGATAACGGTGAGAAGAGCGTTATAAACAAGTTGCAGCCTTCAGCTCTTCACAGTTGCAGTTGGCTTTTTACAGCTCGACACAATATGCTTCTGATCTGTATCTACACAGGCGAGTCAGTGTGTAGCTGAAGGTTTTGTTTGTTCCGCTGAAGCTTTGCTTCAGATGTTGTCTCCAAGCTGACCTGACAGAGACTGGGTTCTTAGCTTGTCTGTCTTCACATTAAAACAATGTGCTCGGTGTTATGTTTCCCAGTCCAGTGCCGTGAAAACTGTATTTCCAAATTGCATGGTTTTATTTTGACTTTGGGCGTAGAGCCACATCATTTTGGCAATTTTGTCTTTGTCCTGATGTAAAGTAGGGGCTGTATATGTAATTCTACTGTATCTTATATATATAGAGAGATATTTATTGTGATATAAATATAGAATAGAATTTGTACGTGACAAATTAAAGGCTAATTTCTTTAAGCATGACGACAGAGGCACAGATTTTCAAACTGTTGTGTAAAGGCCACTAAAGCGGTTACAACAGATTACGAAACATAAGACAAACAAGCAAAAAAACAATAAAGCCACTTATGTTGATTCATTAAGTTTTCCCGACTGACCTCAAATCTTTACCTTGGAATAAGCCATTGTGAGACTTTATTTTTGTTTAATTTATTCAATTTTCCTAAAATAAGAGAAGATAATAAGGATGAGTTTGGAAAACTTGTTGAAAAGTATTTGGGTCCTTTGTGAACAGAGTCGAGTCAGTCAGATGATCAATCTGCAAGAGAACAGAGCAGAACAAGGCATCAGTGTGCATTTACTTTCCCTTTAAGTATTCAGGGTCTGAAAGAATCTATTACAACGCTTTGTTTTGTATTGAAGTGATAAAACACTGAAAGAAGGAGCGTACAAATATAAATTCTGCAGGTGCAATGAAGAAAGACTCTTAAATGAATGACGTCAAAAGTCAAAATGACCAGTGGAAAAACTAAACTTTTAAGAGGCAATTAATGGAAAAAAAATTGTGTAAGATCTTAAGAAATGGAAGACGGTCTCTATAGCTGCATGTCTATCAAACCGAACCATCAAAGTGTGAGTTTAATTTCAAGTGTATTACACTTTGGACACATGTGCACTTGGAGCTGCTTAGGAAAAACTGTCTTTACTTATATTAGCTGTTCATGTCATTGATTTGGTTAATTACTTGATAAAGAATGAAGGTCACTGTGGGAGTTTTAGTTGTATGAAGGGAAAACAATCCAAACATTATGCCAGTATTAATGAACTGGGACAGCAGCACTCCAAAAACATACAAAAAAAAAATCTTAATACCGATATGAAATTATATTTTAGATTTTAGACACACACAAAAAAAAGTCTTTGTAATGTCGCTACACTTCATAAGTTGTTGTCAATATAGCAGAGCACCAAAGAGACCCTTTTCACGGCAGACATTTTGACTTCTCAAAGCAGAAAAAGCGTTTAGATGAGCCAGTTTCAGGTTTCAGCTCTGGTATTATGTGTGCTCACTCACTAACAAGGCTTACTGGGACAATTAATGGAATGGAGCCATTGTTAATGACCGCAAAAACGGTCTATTCAATCAGAAAAAAAGCACTCTTGCAATTGATTGTACCAATATCAGTGTAAATACTACAAAATATCCTCCACAAATCATAAAAATGCTAAGTTTTCTAAAATTATACTTGAGTAAAGAAAAAAATGCGCTAATTGATTTCAGTGTTTTTTACTGTTGCCCAGTCTCAGATGCAACACTTATAGAGAACCTGCTAAACAGGAGCTCAGGTGATTCCAATTATAATGAAGAAAATCGGTCAAGAGTCAACTTAAAACAATTTTGAAGGTACAGACATACAATACCTGTGACAATGATCGTGATATAATGTCCCATTGCTGTCTCTTGGTTCTCACATCCAGCCTTGCATTGAAACTGACCATCGTCGTCTGATGTCAGGTTGAGAATCTCTGTCTCGACCTGTCTGAGTCTCATGTTGCCATCAGAGATTGTCTCATTCACTGTGGTGAAGTACTTTCTGGGGTCAGTCAGCTCAGCGTCCTTAGTGAGATGATACCACGCAACATGCAGCAGATCGCATTTCATGAAGTCATAAAATGCTTCGCAGGATAATGTGACCGATGAGCCTCTGGCAGGAGTGAAGGTTTTCTGTGGGTAAAGGACCTCTACGGTCACTAGATCACAAAGGAAACAATGGGAGAGAAAAACAAAAAGAATCAGTGGGCAGTTTTGAACTTGTTTTTACTCTTATAAACTCACAGATGTACTTAAAATTGTTTAAAGGAATAGTTCAACATTTTGAGAAATACATTAATTTCCGTAAATATACAGTTACAACCAGCAGCTGCTTAGCTTAGCTTAGCATAACGACTGCAAACAGCTGAAATTAGTACTGGGCTTCAACAGGAATGCTCACCCAACTTTTGGCACATTCCAAGATGTGTATTGATAAATGAGAAAGTGACTTGCTACTGGATCCCTCCTGATTGATCTGAATCAGGTGTTAAATGACACCTAACCGAAATCTAATCATTACTTCCTCATTAAATGCTTATTTAGTCACTTCATCCATTAAAGAAGTACATTATACTGAGTTGATAGGAATGAATGCAGTATTGCTAATTGCCCTGTGCACCACCATATCCAACTGACAAGTAAGTAGATACTGAGTTTTGACTAAAAATTACTTCATAGATGACACAAACCAGAGATAGCTGAATTCTCAGTAATTGCATGTAAATTAATTATTTTACAATGTATCTTTTGCTTTATGATGGGTTAAAAACATTCGGTTCCAGGCATCTGAATCACTTCCTGCATCTCAGACTTGTTTCTGCAAAAAGTAGTTCTGGTGCTGCACTTATTAACGACTGTCAAGCCAATCAGCTTTTTTAGATGGGATTAAAAATAGGAGCAAAGCAGACTTCACCTTCTTCCAAGGTGCACGGATAGCAATGATAGGATATACAACCAAAGCGACTGATTATCTGGCCCAAGGGCAGCATATACAAAGAGAAAAGAATTGGACCAATTATTGACCCCTGGGGCACCCCACATAGCAGCGGAGTGGATGAGGACACATAGTTACCCATAAAGACAGAAAAACTTCTATTTGACAAATATGACATAAACCATTCTAGAGCTTTCCCTGAGATACCAACACATGTATTTAGTCGATTAATGAGAATGGAGTGATCAATGGTGTCAAAGGCAGTGCTCAAGTCAAGTAAGACCAAGATGGAGAGTTCCCCCTTATCAGCCTGCATGAGGATATCATTCATGACTCGTAACAGAGCAGTTTCAGTACTATGGTTTTATATGCACTTATATTCAGTATAAAATACACACACAACACCATCCAGTACAATAACATGCAATTAATAAAAAATCAATTGCGATTAGACAAAGTCTTGAGGAAATATATTAAAAAATATACACTTATTCTACTCTCAGAAAGGAAACATTAATTACTACACACACAGAGAAATTGTCCATCTGTCCAAAAAAAATGTAAGTCACACTATCATCTTACTTTATCGGCTTTTACATATAGTACTCATATCTCCCAGCTTGGTTGTGCTTTAACAAGCTATACCAGTTCAGCTGACGCTTACAGCTGACACAGCCTCATAGATATATTTCATTGATATTTTAGTAATATGCTGTGGTCTACTGTTTAATTAGGACTGAGGGATTACGTGTGTTTTCTAATAACACCCCACGAGGTTATCTCCCAACAATGACAGTATCTTGTACCAAGAAAATCATCAAAATTAATAGTCCCATCTGTGAAAAGAAGCCCTTATATCAAAAGTTGTTCACTAACCATTTTCCTTGGCGGATGACACACACAAAGTCACCACCAGCAGCAGCAGCAGCCCCGTAGGTAAAGTAAGCCAAGTCATTCTCCAACACACAAACTGATAGGTTACACTAAAGATGAACACGAGGACCACAGCACGAGTTTAAGAATGGCAGAGTCAAGCTGAAAGTGTCATAACACTCGGTTGTTGACTTCACCGGAGATACATTAACACCTCTGTCTGCGTTATGTGAGTGTGTCTGCTGTTGTGTGGGTGGAGGATACGTTGCTTTTGTGCACAGTACAGCAGTGTTTCCATTCCCTTTGACCACTAGCACTTTGCACTTTCTTTTGATCTTTTGAAAAGATGCAGTATCCTTTCCAGTGTTGAGGTTTTCACCAAGAGGCTTTGTTTCTTTTCAGGTGCACATTCTGTTTCAATGATCACTTTATCATGATTTGAGCAGTTGTTAGCTTTTAAAGGATGTAAGCATCAGTCTATAACATCTAAATAATTTGGGGTCTCGGGAAGCTTGTCTTAAAAATCTATTTTACTGAATTGCATGTTTCTTTGTTTCTCTCTGATGTTTTCCTTAAGTTGCTATTCAGATTTAAAAAGTTAGAAGACACAAAAAAAACAAAAAAATATCACATGCACACACTGGCCACTTTATTATCCACACCTGTGCAGACTAATCCAATCCAATATAATAGCTCTGCTGTGATTTCTACTTTTATGAAACTTAAAAGGAAACGCTGTTAGAAACCTTTACTACTGTTAAAGGTTTTGAAAGGTGTTTCTAGTATTTTGTCCACTCCTTTTACAAATGAAACTGAAAATGTATAAGGTTTGTAAAAGTAGAATTCATGGCAGAGCTGTTATATTTGATTGCATTAGACAGATTGAGTGTCTAATAAAATAAGCCTGTATCTGCTTCTTCCACCAATTTGTCTTAAACCAACTTGGGACTGCAAGTTTTTTTTTATTGTGGCACCATTACTCCAACTTTATACATTTTAGACAACTTGTGCATTATTTTGTACCTGTTCCCCCAAAATGGACTCTTATTGGATATGTTTTGAGCCTTAAAAATAAAGTTGTTTGGGTTTACACAAAGCTTTGCTGCACATTTTGAGTTTGTAATGTTGTTCCATTTTTGTCAGAGGGCTTCAAAACTTTATTTGAAAGTCTATAGTAAACCATAACCGCTATGCGGTTTCCAGAAATCACACAGATGCGACATATGTGACACCACTTCAGGTTTTTAAAGAGATGGTTTGAAGATTGTGTATGTGCATTAAGATACAAACCAACTAGGATTGTATTTCAATATTCTCTTACCTTTTAGCTCAGTTTTGTCCTGTTCTGCTTCCAGACCAGTGCTTTTTGCTGCTCACATGTCATACTTACGGTTCGGGTTAGGGGGTTAGGGGCAAATTACAGCATTTGTTGGTGGGACTAAATGTGGAATTACTGTGTCAGAATCTGACTGCTCAGATAATCTAAAAACAGGGGAAGGCTACTGCTCTCACTGCCCACAATACAACATGAAATTATAGAATAAATTATAAAACATATTCATAGTCTCATTTTTTTCTAAAAGAGGAGAGTTATAATACAATTCTAACAGTCACAGACTCAAAAATCAGCTGAAAATCAGAGTTCATCGACAAGCTAATGATGAGAGCCTGGCTATGTTGACAGGCTAACATTTGCTAGAAAGTAATAAAACTGTTCATGCTCCTGTCACAGCCCACCTATTTTTTGTAACATTATCATGACAAATCTTTACTACAATCTTGCCTGTTGTAAGAAAACACTATAAATATGAGAAATGATCGAACTAACTAGCAGTTGCTACTAGCTAGCTAGCTAGTAGCAACTGCTAGTTAGTTAGCTAGGTAGCTAGCTAGCACAAACATTAGCCTGTCAACCGTTAACCTGTGTCAGCTAAACAGCTGAAAAACAGGATTGACTTCCCGCTTAGAAAAATATCTGAATGGGTTTTTAGCTCGCTTAAGTTTTTTTTTTTTCACTGGTTTTGGAGCTAGCATCAGAGGCCATTTGAAGAACTGCGTCTGTAGCCACAAAGTTCGGCTTTTCTAACTCTCTTAATTACAAATAAGCCAGAAACATACAGTAAATACAGGAAAGAGCGTCACTCCAGACACTAAATATTTGGTGCAGGTTTATCATTGATGTTATATCAATTAATGAGGAAGTTAACTTCAAGAGAGGGTGCCCATTATTATGTCTATGTCCATCACTACTGTTAGCCTACTTGTGTTGTTATCTTGGAGTTGCCTCTTAGGAAATTACTTCCTTTTTATTATCTGTGGTTTGGTAACACAACAATAATTGTGAAATCGATTGCTTTATATGGGGAATTATGCATTTATACACACACAGACATCTACACCAGAAAGGCAGCTGGTGACCAGAAGTATAGTACATTTTGTAGGACAACACACAACTGTTTCTAACAGTTCATTCAACATGGCCACTGAAATGAGAATGGAGATGCGACACCATGTCAATACACCAGCGGATGAAGGGAGGCAAAGTTTGGAGAAGACAGAAAATTGCTATTCAGGTCAGAATAATATCCACATCTTTTCTGTTATGTTTTCATTTTATGTCTCCAAAAGTGTTGGTGTGACCTCTGACGCTTTAATAGTTACAGTTTGCTTTATGTGGGCAGCTTTGATTCCTTTGTAGATTAACAGATTAAGTGTTTTTTCTCTCTCACACACACACACGCATACACATCATTGCTGCAAACCACATACTGTATGTACTTTGGGGGAAAACATTTTTCACAGAAGAAAAAAACTATATCTAAAAATACTAAAAATACTCAAACAGAGCAAAATGTCCATGTTACAAAGTGTTTTTACCATTTCTACATCTTCCGTAACAAAGTAAGTTTTTAGTTTTACTGAATAATCTCTTTCTGATGATGATCTTTATTATGATTTATGCATTCTGTGACTGTTGTTTCTGTTTAGTTATGCATATTTCTGGGTTAATTTGTTAAAGCACTTTGAGAGGCCTCTCAAGCACACTTGAACTGTTTAAAGAGTCTTCTTAAGAATTGTGACCCTGCGGAAAGCCCCTGTTTATAAATCAGGTTTCATCAATGTCTGTGTTACATGTCATTTTATATAATTGTGTATTCAACGGTGTCACATTGTAACAGGAGAGACTCTCTACTGGGTTTGGATTATAGCAGATAATAGAATCATTGTCGGTTGTTATGCGTGTATATTTTCCTATATAGGGGCAAAAGTGTACAAGGTGATTGGAGTCGGCTTCGTCCTGCTGTGCATCATACAGTTCGCTCTCAATGTTTCCCTTCACCACCAAGGAAGTGAGTATCGGCCTGCACCTTTCACATCACGCAGCAAGAGACAAGTAAACCCGTTGAGTAAAACTACAGATTTCATAAACCAAAGCACCTGCAAAGCTAATTTTATCCCCTTTTGATACACTGCTAAATACACCAAAAGTACAGGAAATCAATCAGTTAATGACTTGAGTTGTTTGGGTGTCACAACAGTCAACAAACACAGCAGTTCTTTGGTCCTCCAAGGAAGTTTTGTGAAAGTTGGAAGTGAAAAGTTTTCAAAATGTAGCAATGGCAGCCTCAGTGTGTTGTAAATGTTACGAAAATCTTTTGTTTTTTCCTTACTCAGTCAAAGCAAAGTCTCTGAGAGTAAGATGTGATCCACAAAGAGGAACATCTTTATTATCTTTCCTTCCTAGTTGGGTCTTGTAACGAGTCTGACTTTGACCACATCAACTTTACCAATGTCTCCCAGATGTCACCTCGTGACATCATGGATCTGCTTCAAAAGAAAAACCAAATGGTAGAGGAAAACAGCTACCTGAACAGAGCTATGGAGATTTTAAATAGCCAGCTTGACCAACAAGAAAATCAGATAATAAAACTTCAATCTCAAAGAGTAAGGATGATAACAAGGCTTTCTGAAACTGGTAAGTGAGCTTTTTTTTTTTCTTCTAAATATTATTTAGTTGACAGTTGTTTCAGACCAGGAATTGATTTTTGTTTTGATTCGTCAGTTTCTTTATTTGAAGCTCAAATATTCTTGCCATTTTCTTCATCGAATTTCGCCCTGCCCTGTCCTTTCTCGTCATGTCTCTTCTTTCCTGTCCTGTCTCTTTGTGCCTTGTTTCAGTTTGTCCTGTCCCATTCTGAATTGTCCTGTTAAAATTATTGTCCTGTCTTGAGCAGAACAAAAAATCAAAAGCTGTCCCGTGGGGTGGAGGCGATACATGTCGAGCTGTTACCTACTTTCCTCTGAGAGAAAGGCCTGGAGATATGCCAACAGAGACTGTGTGGATAAAAGAGCTCATTTGGTGATTTTAAATGATGAAGTGGAAGAGGTATTTATATTTGTTTTGTTTTGGGGTTTTTTTCCTAAAGCCATTCAGGCATCATTCAAGCAGGTCGTTTCTCAAGAATGCTGCAACTTGTCATAATTTCACTAAATCTATGAACTCAAGTAAGATGACCTCATCAACCACTTTTAGATAAACAATCAAGATCAAATCTAAGCCACAAATCTCTCCCAACAGGATATTATCCAAATGTTTAGCAGTTTTACTGTGTGGATCGGGTTGAGGAGTCAGCAAAGGGGTCCACAGAAGACATGGACTTGGGTGGACGGAAGCTCACTGACTTATCGGTATGGCTTTTTGAATGTTTCCCAAGGTGTACATTATTACTGCATTACTATTTAAATTTCATTGTGTATTGATACATGCATGAGCTACTGGGTCAAAGAGAAGAACACTTGTCCACTGAACTGGCGACTCCAAATTCAGAGAAAAAGGTTTGAAGAAACTCCTTATTCTGCTGTTTTTTTGGCTAGAAATGTAGGACCATGCCTGACTAATTTATCACTGTCATTGTCATTCATTTGGATTTTAGTTTCTGTCCATCTGATGAATGTAAGTATCTTGCTGCTAAATGTTTCACTATGTTCACCAGCTAATCTACAGCTACTGTAACTGTGTCTGTTTGACATTTGGTGCTGAGCAGGTAGTGTACAGTGGGTTTTTTTTAGACCATTTTCACTGAAAACAGCTGCTTACTGCAGCCAAAAACGATATTATGAGAGCGCTGAGACTCAATCAAAACAGTGAACTCGCAGCCGGACAGAACAACACTGAGCTGAATCTCACTATAAAGCTCCGTAAAGCTTTAGAGGAGAGCTGCAGAGTCGCTGATGATTCTCTGTAGGCTCACCATTATGAGCCATACACAACACTTTACACACTGACGTTACTATTATCAAAAATATCAATTATTGCTACTTTAAAAAGACAAGCCACTAGTTTATCATATACTACTGTTGGATTACCTTTTGCTTCCCTGCAAAATGATGTATAATTGTGTGTTAAGAGGAAAGATATCAAAACCTACTATAAGTGTTCAAATCTTATTAATGGAGCAATCATTTCCACCATGATGACCAACAGCAGACTTGTTAGAAGGCCCAAATTTAGCAATTGAGACCACAATGACTCCTTGAGAGAGACCGGCTTCAACCTCAAGTCGAGTTGGCTGCCGCTTGGTTCAGAAAGAGAAAGATAAATTCAACAGTCACTACAAGGTGCCAAAGTCACCCAAACTGAATGGATGGATAATTATGGATACATGGATAATAATGTCAGCTACAATATATACATGGTTATGTTTGATACCACAAAAACTGTTGTGTTGTGTTTTGTAGTAACAAGAATAATGGGCTGCTGTCAGATGGTGAGCTTTTGAACTGCGTCTATGCTCAACAATTTCCAGCACAGTGGGTCCCTGCCCCCTGTGAAGAACAACACAACTGGGTATGCGAGAGGGAGTCTAAGTGATACACCACCTCCATCAGACCTGAAGAGTCACACAAAAAACACCCACTTTAGCAAACAGCTACTATTAATCTATGTCACACACATTTAAAAATCCTGTGATGATTCAATGTGTTTATTATACCTGTGCTGGATATATTTCATGGTCTGTGTGCACTTTTAGTTACTGTATGTCTTGTGTCTTGACTGTTTTATGTTAAATTTAGAGTTAATCTGTGATGTTGTGTTTTACTCTGACCAATAAAGGAGACTTTCTTGCCTTTAAAAGTGCTACCACTGAATTGCAGCATTCATATTTTGTTGTCAAATAGTTCAATTTTTACTACAACCATAAAATTTCGTATGATTTTTCCCTGCATAACAGTGATGAAATGCCAAAACAGAGTAAGAGTATGATAACTCTTTTACAATATGTTCTTTTCAGAGTCAAACATGGCTGCTGGTGTAAGCTATTTGATTCTCTGTAAAGAAATAATAACTCAAATAATGAAATTCATGCCTACACAAGCATTAAATTGCAGTGAGCCACAACAAGACTCACCACATAAAACAACAAATACGACAAAATAATGAAAACACAAAAACTGCAAATATGGCAGAGATGATTAAAAACAACAGAGACACAAGTTAGTATGGAATTACAACCTTTCAGTGCTAAAAATATCATCAATGCAGGATGTGAAATCATAAGGGGAGTGAGTCAGTGTGGTATTGAGTGGGAGAGTGTATACGTGCATGTGTGTGGATACTGTTTTTTTTTAAGAAACTTTTCCATCACACAACTCATAGTAATAGCAAGTATTAATAATAGGCCTATTGTCAGTTACTACATACAACATTTGGCAGATCTATTTCTGTTGTAAGGAAGCAGACAGACCTCCTTAAAAGGGATTTCATTTTCAGTGTCTACACTAGTGATGCAGGCAAACAGCTCCCCTCTGTGGAGAATCAGCAACCTGCTTAATGAAACGTCAGTTCTGTGAAGGCCAAGTCACATATTAGAAAATTAGTATTTTAGAACTTACATACGTGTTTGTATTTTACAGAGGCCAGTAAGTCAATATTAGGGAAAATACAATAATTAGAGGTCTTGAATTAACAGAACATAGCTTAAAACAAGATGGTTTATTGTGACACATGGGATGTCAAAGATACAGTTCTTTCACATGCGAAATCCGTACATATCTCATAGCCAAAATCAAAACAAAACTGATAGAAGCCAAAGCTGGCCAGTATTACTGAGACAACATTTGATGTAGTCAACTACAAGACAGGTATGCTAGCAGCTCTGTGAGGCTGCACACAGTGACAGTTTTAGCTAAATGTGGTAACATGTGGTTACAGATACTTTTTTTTACTAATTTCCTGGAAAAATTCTGAGTAATTTGCAGATCTAACGATTATTTTACAGGACATTTTACAGAAAGGGTAAATACAAACTCATATTTGGGTTCATAAGAAGTTGTTCATTCTCAAAAAATCTTAATACTTAGTTTTCATTGTGTGGTTTTGTGCGCCAAACCTACATAGTAGTGTATTAAATTATTTCTTAACTCTATAAGAAACAACCTAAAATCCTAATATATCATTTGACACACAAGGCTACACACTGAAAACTAAGTAATGCAAATGAACAACTTTGTATGAACCCAAATATAATGAGTGGGCACTTATTAACTAAACCAACTTAAAACATTTCTAGTGAACACAAAATACTTGCCTGTATATAATTACCATCAAAACTATTGATATCTCTTATCACTGTGAAGCCCCACCTGCAGGTACAAACAGACTATTAATAACTATTTTATGATACACATGATATTATTGATCACTTCCTCCAGGATATTAGGATTCTTGTGATGTTGTGATCGCAATAATAAACACAAATTCAAGAAATCCACTTTAAATTTTGCTCAGTTTTCACATTTTGACAGTGAGTGACTGCTATCAGCTGACTGTCATCAACACATTCCTACTTATGAAGCGTCTGACCTCTGACCTCAACCTCCTCCATTCATGATGTCACAGTTCACACCTGCAGGCTCTTGACTGAAACAAACACATTTGTTGTGTTTCCTGTCGTAACTCTGCTGTCAAACAAACCAGCTGATGAAGCAACATTAAGTCAGTTTCGTCCAATGTGCTAAAATCCAACGCTGTGACATCATCCCTGAGGTCACTGACCCTTCACTTACCATCACTTCTTTCTTTTAAAAACACAAACTCCATCTGATAGAATTTGGTAACTGTTCATTAAACACCTTCCAGCTTAAAATTACAAGACAAATGATATTTTCCATCCGTAACATTTCACAGTATCATACAAGTATGAAAGAATGTGAATGAGTGAAAACACACAGGGAGCTTCGATGACATGAAAGAATTTGCGTCAGCTCATTCTGCTGTGGACTGAGACGCTGAACGCAGGTCGCAGTCGGTGCGGATTGAATGGATATAACGCTTTCCTCTTCTTTTGTCGAGTGAGGAGAAGGATAAGATCATGATGATGATAATGATCTCCAGTCTGCCATTAGCGTCTCTGTCCAGACTTTTTCTTTTTCAAAAAAGAGCTTTAACACACTTTCCGAATGTTCAGAGTAACATAGATGTACGTACTTTACTTGGAATCGTTGATATTAGATGTTTTGGAGATAGAAGGCTGTTTCCTGGAGGTGTTGGACTCCATAATTGGTCATATTATCATTTGTGTTGTCATCAAGATTTTGACCAACACTTCTTCTTTGTCATCTGCGGTTGGTGACTTGTTGCGTCATGATACATCAGCATAAATAGGATGATGTATGATATGATGATGTATTTAACATGAGGCAGGCAGCTGGTGACTACAATTATAGAGACAAAACATAGAGCGAAACATTAACTTCTGTAACCACTGATACAGTACTGTCAGTGTAAGAAGAATGGAGCCTGGAGACTATGTCAATTCATCAGTGAACGAGAGGAGGAACAGAAGAGATAGGAGAGAAAGGAATTCAGGTCAGAATATCTTCTATAAGTTTAATGTATTCTTTGGTTTTTGACTTCTGAGTGTTTACTTCTTCTGTTCTTGTACTTGTTTTTGTTTTGTCTTTGGTGTTAACTTTGACCCGTTTCTACCTGGTGCAATTTGGTACAAATTATATTAAAAAATGGGTAAAAAAAAATAGTTTAAGATTAAGATAGTTAAGTTAGTGAAGATATTTAGTTGGCATGCACCCAGTATATTTAGATTCATTTGTAGTTCATAATTTTCAGAAATTCTTATAAATTAGATTCTTAACAGTTCTTTAACAGACAAAAAAAACAACAACGTAATTTTCAGTGTATCGTTTTGTGTGTAAAATGATATATTAGCATATTAGGTTGTTTCTTTAAAAAAAAAAACAACTAAACCAACTGTACAGTTTTTTCTTTCATTCAACTGTTGAATACCTGCAAAATTCTCAGAAAATTTTCAAGAAATTTGAATAAATTTAAGGACCCATAAAACAAAGTGTTACCGTATTTTGGATTTCCTTTTTTCCAGTCCAGCCTGTAACATACATTGTTCTCAAATTGTCAAGTCCAGTTAAATCAAAACAAATTTATTTATAGAGCACATTTAAAAATAACAGGAGTTGACCAAAGTGCTTTACAGAGACGTTTAACATAGTTAAATAATTAAAACAAAAAAATTAATAAATACTTAAGTAACTGTACCTGACAAACAATTTGCCATAATGATATTAAAAATTAAGGGGACTGAAATGTGATGGTATAAAGGCGAGTCTTTAGCTGGGATTTAAAAGTGGTGATGAGTAATTAACTTAAAAACTTGTGTTTACACTGACAATTATTAAGCATGTGGTAATTAAATATATCTTTGATTGTAGAGGAAAAGCTGATTCCCCGAACTCAATGTAGTTTATTGGTTCAAAATAATTTTTATCAGAAGTTGTTATAATTCAAAAAGCTTGATGCAAAGCAATTTTTAAACTTGTTGTTGTTGTTGAGCCAAAAAAAATTGTTTTTAGAGTGTATGAATATGCACATTTATAGTACCAGTGGTTCGTTCCAAATGTTTACTGTGAAAATTATAGATGAGTAATCAGAAATATTACATCAATGACATTTTCAGGAATTTAGCTAAAACTCATTTCACTTCCTCGTAGTTTTTGATGTCATCTCCTGACAGAGTCATAGCTCTGGTCTTGTGTGTATCACTCCGTCTGCGGTTTAAATTTATCACGAACACAGTTTAGATTGATGACATAGTTTAGATTAATATGCACAGTAATAAAACACAAAGTAGGAAAGTAAATCAAAGTGGAACAGAAATGAAAGATGCAGTTACCAATTTGAAGTGGAAAACAAATGGGTTTGTTGGGTGGCCAGAAACTCCAAATTAATGATAACGTTGCTTCAAATGTGCTCGATGTGTAAGTAGGCAACTGTTTGCTAACACGTTCACCATATCAACTTAATGCGATAGTGATAATATATTAATGATGTGTTTACAGCTGTTGTACACAGTTCTTCCTAATGCAGGTAATAAAATCATTGTGGGTTGTGTGTTTGTTTTTTTTCTAGGATGGTTGAAAATCTATGGGATGGTTGGAGTGAGCTTTGGCTTGTTGTGCATCATACAGACAGCTCTTAATGTTTCTTTTCGGCTACAAGCCAGTGAGTATTAACCCCCACCTTCTACATTGAACAACAAAACCCAGAAACACACCAGTTGAGTAACACTGCAGACTTCATGTGAAACTTGACATTTCATGTGAAATTTGAAATCTGCAATGTTGCTGAGCTGGACAGAAGTGAAACTCTTGTCTGACTCATTTGAAATACTACAGAAAATGTAGCCATATTTTTTCATATTTTCGTTAGAGTCAATAAGAGACAGTTCCCAGGGGAATGTGGGATTATCAGTAATGTCACATTTTGATTTTCTGTGTGCAATGATTGAAGGCTGCTAGGCCATGTGTATTGTGAGAAATGTGGAAAATGCCAGGTACAATTGAGAACATGTTAGAGAAGTTTGAGACACCTTTTTTTTTTTAGATGAATCATGTCTGGATTATTACCAAAGTGTCAAGGTTAAACGAGGTGGAGGGGTTATGAGAGGTATATAATTTAATGTTTTATGATTTTGCATTAGGTTATTTGTCCCGGGTCAAAGCCTTGGTTTGCTCTGTATTTCACTTTAATGCACAGTAAACTTGTTCACATTGAACTCTTTCAGCTTCCAGTGTATTCTTTTGAGTCTTTTTCATAACGAATGGTGAATTAATTCCTAAATTGTGGGTGACCTGAAGATCTCGGGCTCATCTGAAGATTTTCCACAATAATCTAATGCCTCCTGTGAATGCAATAAATTGACCACTAGTTCCATGCCGCTTGGTTTTGCACACACAACAGTACATCAACTCTTGCAAAATATTACAAATGAATCCTATTTGTTACTGGGTTGCTATATTCCAATGTCCCCACATTTATGTATGTATATGTATGTATTATAGACAACCTATCAACACTTAATATTCCTGGTAAACCAATATAAACAAATAATGCAGTCTTTTCTTTCATTATCACCAAGTAATCAGTCCTTGTGAACTGGAAATCAAAAAACACAATTACACTTTCAAAATGGAAACCCTTTAAATTGAACAAAATCACTACCTCCCTTAAGAGAAAAAAAAAAACAGACTAATTTAATCAAAGCTGGACCCCAATAAACATCTCCTTAAAGTTAAACTAATGTTGTTCCCATCTCCAGTTTTTATTTGCTTTACCTAACATAAGAAATCTTTATTTCCGTTGATACTTAAGTGGGAATTTTCATTCTTGCAGTTAATATCCGTAAATTCAGCTGTGACAAATTCTTTTAGGCTACCGTTAGCTGCATTACAATGTAAAGTTGTTGGTTATCTCCTTCATCTAACGGCAAGGTGTCAAGACTGATTCCAAGAGACTATATTAAGACTTTCCTTGAAGGAATAATTTGATATTATTTGCTTTAAGTACAGAGCTTGAGCCAGGAGGTGACTAGCTTAGCACAGTATAAAGACTGGATTCAGAAGGATACAGTAAGCCTGGGTTTGTCAATACTTCAAAAATATTCCCACCAACACCCCCGAAGCTCACTAAGTAATTTGTTGTTTCCTTATTTGTTTAATATGTACACAAACCAAAATGTGAAAACAACAAATTGTGGTTTTACGGGAGTTTAGCTAGCTGTTTCCACCTGTGTCCAGTATTTATGCTGAGCTAAGCTAAGCTAAGCTAAGCTAAACTAAGCTAATCACCGTCTGGTTCTAGTTCTGTACTTAACGCAGAGTCATGAGAGTGTTATCAATCTTCTTATCTAACTCTCGGCAGCAAAGTAAGTACATGCATTTCCCAAAATGTTTAAATAGTCCCTTAAGCGTCATCAGGAGTCATCATAGGGGACACATTATGGTGGCAGGAGGCTGACTGAACGTCTTCAGGGTACTTCATTGCAAGCAACGTGTACACGTGACAGACCATGCAATCACTGAGGGTTTTTCTTGCTTTCTCAAACTGAAGTATCTTTGTGTTAACATACTGCCACAAACTTAGTCTCTGTTTTTCCCTCTCTAGCTGAGTCTTGTAACAGGAACAAGACCATCTCGACTGGCAGTTTCAACCTGATGTCAGACGGTGACAACAATGCCCTGATTTTTCAGAGAGACCGACTGCTTCAAGAGAAAGAACAATTGCTTCAGGAGAAAAATCAACTGGCAAAGGAAAAGAAAGAGTTGCAGGACAATAACAAGATGTTGAATGAGAAGGTCAACGAACAGCATTTTCTGATAGAGCAACTTCAGACAATAAAAAAAACTGGTGAGTGAGTTTTTTTTTTTTTTTTTTTTTTAAATAAGTCATATATTTTTCAAAGCAGGCACCTTTTACACCTGAGTTAAAATTTATATCCATCATGTGTGTAATAATGTGCTGTCCGGATGGATAAGGCTGGTGATTTTCTATATTTTTCTTACTGTCAATGAATCTCATGTACAGCGCCAAACCAACAATGAATTGATCTACTTACAAGTATTGTGTGTGTATCATAGACTGTATGTAAAGAAGGACGTTGCAGGGTGTCACATCACCCTGTTGTTTGCATTGCAGTTGCAGCTTATCGTCAAACTCAAGCCGTGGTAGTTGCCACTTGTATCCAAAGCCTGACATATCTTATTCTTCTGCGCCATAGATGTCCGTTGTTGTTCAGAAACACATCAGTGAGCCACATCACTGCACTGGGTGACATGTTTTTCACCACGAAGAGTTTCGGGCACAGTAGTGTGCTTAGAGATGTCTCCAAAGGGTAATAACGGGGATCATGTTTTCGATCTTCTGAGAGTTGTTCCCTGTAAGGCAGACACAGCTGAGCAGGTGCGGGAACACGGTTCTGTTTACAGTGCCTCGCTAACTTGTTGTGCTACATATAGGTTGTGATACGTAGCACAACAAGCTAGCAAACAATAAGAAAAATATAGAAAATCGCCAGCCATATCCTTTAACCCTGCTTCATTCTTCCAGGCTTATTTAAGCAAAACAATGTGCACGTTTTCAAGAATCTTGACATTTTAAATGGTTTTTATTCCTTTATTCTGTGTTGGATTTCCTGCTCTGTCCTATCATGTCTTGTCCTGCCTTGACTTATGTCCTGTGTTGTCTTTCCGTGCCTTGTTTTCTGTCCCGTCCTGTTCCATCTTGTCCTCTTTTGTCCTGTCCTGTGCCTTTGCCTAAACAGGACAAGACCCAAGCTGTCCCCGGGGATGGTGGCAATACATGTCCCACTGTTACCAGCTTTCCTCTACGAAGAAAAGCTGGAACTACGCCAAAAAAGACTGTGCGTGGAAAGGAGCTCAATTGGTGATTTTTAATGATATATTGGAAGAGGTATTTATCATTTTTTCCCCTGCAGCCATTCAGGCATCATTCAAGCAGATCATTTCTCAAGAATGCTGCTACTTGTCATAAGTTCACTACATCTATGAAATCAAATCTAAGCCACAAATCCCTCCCAACAGGGTGTTTTCCAACATTATGGAAGTTCTACTATGTGGATCGGGTTGAGCAGTCAACAAAAGTGGCCACAGAAGACATGGACTTGGGTGGACGGAAGCCAGCTGACTTATCGGTATGTTTTTTTGAATGTTTCCAAAGGTGTACACTATAAATGCCACTAAGTCCTACACACTGGTCCTTTAAAAAGATAAGCCACTGGTATATCATCTACTAGGCCTACTGCTGAATTATCTTTAAGATACGTGCCAATGGCTTCCCTTGCAAAATGCCATATCTATGTTGACAGGTGAGATATCAAAGCCTACTATAAGTATTCGATTCTTATTAACGGAGCAATAATTTCCAAAATGACCACCAGCAGACTTGTTAGAGGGCCCAAATTTAGCAATTGAGACCACAATGACTCATTGAAAGAAACTGGCTTCAACCTTAAGCTGTGTTGGTTGCCGCTTGGTTCAGAGAGATGAGCTGCAAAAGCAACTGCATTAAAAAAGTAGGCAGGCATATGAACTAATATAATATGACTAATATAATCACCAGTCACCACAAGGTGCCAAAGTCACCCAAACTGAATGGATGGATGGATAATAATGTCAGCTACAATATATACATTGTTAAGTTTGATGCCACAAAAACTGTTGTGTTGTGTTTTGCAGTAACAAGAAAAATGGGCTGCAGTCAGATGGTGAGCTTTTGAACTGCGTCTATGCTCAACAATTCCCAGAAATTAACTGGGTCCCTGCCTCCTGTGAAGAACAACACAACTGGGTATGCGAGAGGGATCTGAAGTGATACACCACCTCCACCAGACCTGAAGAGTCACACAAAAAACACCCACTTTAGCAAACTATTATATTTATATTCATTCCCTATTAATTATTGTCATGCACACAGTTTAAAATACTGCATAATATATTTTATTTATTGTTGATTTAATGTGTTTATTATACCTTTGCTGGATATATTTCATGGTCTGTGTGCACTTTTAGTTACTGTATGTCTTGTGTTTTGACTGTTATTTTTAGAGACAAAACCTTAATCTGTGATGTTGTGTTTTACTCTGACCAATAAAGGAGACTTTCTTGCCTTTAAAAGCACTATCACTGAATTTGCAGCATTCATATTGTGTTGTCAAGTAGTTCAATTTTTACTACAACCATAAAATTTCATGTTTTGTCCCTGCATATCAGTGATGAAATGCCAAAACAGAATAAGTGTATGATAACTCTTTTACAATATGTTCTTTTCAGAGCCAAGCATGGCTGCTGGAGTAGGCTATTTGATTCTCTGTAAAGGAATAATAACTCAAATAATGAAATTCCTGCCTACATAAGTATTAAATTGCAGTGAGCCAGAACAAGAAAACACCAGAGACACAAGGAGTGTAACAAATAGTTGTTGAAGTTAAAATTTAAGATATACAACCCAAACAGAAAGCAGAGGATAAATGCTTAAAATATCATTAATGGAGGATATGAAATCATAAGGGAAGTGAAAGAGTGTGTCAGTGTGGTAATGAGTGGGAGAGTGTTTACTTCTGTGTGTGTGAATGCTGCCTGTAGAAGAACCTAAATCAAATGAGGGTCTCAAAATATCTGGAAATAAAATGCAAACTTTTCCATCACACAACTCATGACAATAGCAAACAGTTGCTTATATCCACATCCAGCAGTTACAGAGCAACATTATCATTCATTTAGAGTTGTGTTTCTGTCCATCTGGTGAATGTAAGTCCAATATTAACTCTCTTTTAGCTCTGTTTTTGCTCTCTACCAACTCCTGAGGGAAATATCTGGCTCTTAAGCTGCTAAATGCTCCACTATGTTCACCAGCTAGTCTAAGGTTAACTGTGTGTTTTTGCAGTTTGGTGCTGAGCAGGTAGTGTACAGTTGGTTTTTAGAGCTTTTTCTCTGAAATCAGCTGCCTGCTGCAGCCGAAAATGACACTATAAGAGCACTGAGAGTCAACCAAAACAGTTAAGTTGCAGCTGGGCAGCTAAACAATGAGCTGAAACTCGCTATAAAGCTCCATAAAACTGAGGGGAGTCACTGGTAATTCTCTGTAGGCTCATCACTACCAGCCACAGCTAACACATTGATTTGATACATTGTTTTTAGAAAAAAATATCAATTATAGCCACTTTAATTGTGATACCTCAGAGATGTTAATGTGAAGGAATGTATTCAGTATTTGGCACCACAAAACCAAAACACAGGTGTTAAACTGCCGCTAACAATGGCACTAACCAAATTACTATTTGCTCACACACTAAAATGCCAACATGCTAACATGCTAAATGGATCATCAGTGATCTACCAACAGCTGGTTAGCACTGCACTAACATACTAACAGCACCATCTGTGATCTTTCAACAGTATGGCTGGTTAGCACTGAGCTAAAATGCTAACACACCAACATCCTAACACGCTAAAGTGCTAACATGCTAACATGTTAAATGGATCATCAGTGATCTAACAACGGCTAGTTAGCACTGTGAAAACATACTAACAGCACCATCAGTGATCTTTCAACAATACAGCTGGTTAGCACTGAGCTAAAATGCTAACACACTAACATGCTAAAAACAAAAATCCTCATACCTGCCCAGCTCCATATTTCAGGTGTGATGTTGTTTTGGGAGCCATTATTTAGTGGCCATTTGAGGAACTGTGTTTGATTTAGCTCTACATTGTCATCAACAATTAGTGATGTCTGTTGAGCTTCCTCTGTCAAGTTCCTTATTGTTTTGGTTACAAATAAACCAGACACATAAATAGCATAGTACTTCCTGTGCTTTTTTTTTTTTTTTTTTTTTTTTTTTTTTTTTACAAAAAAGAGCTTTAACATACTCTCTGAATGTTCAGAATAACATAGATGTACATACCTTAGTTTGAATCACTGATATTAGATGTTTTGGAGGTAGAAGGTTGTCTCCTGGAGGTGTTGCACTCAATAATTGGTAATATTAACAATATGTATACTGTGTTGTCATGACCAACACTTCTTCTTTGTCATCTGCAGTTTGTGACTTGTTGCATCATAATACGTTGGCCTAAATACGGAAACATGTATTTATACACCCCGGCATGAACACCAAATAGGCAGTTGATGACTACAACTACAGAGACAATTCATAGAGCAAAATAGTACCTTCTCTAACCACTGATTCAACACGGTCACTGTAAGAAGAATGGAGACTGGAGACTATGTAAATTCACCAGTGGACGAGAGGAAGAACGGAGGGGACAGGAAAGAAAGTAATTCAGGTCAGAATATCTTCTATAAATTAATGTATTCTTTGGTTTTTGACTTCTGAGCATTTACTTCTTCTGTTCTTGTATTTTTTTTGTTTTGTCTTTGGTGTTAACTTTGACCCATTTCTTACTTTAGACAGGTAGCTTTTAAATTTTTTTCCAAGGTTAAATGTTTCACTTTTATTCTGGTAAAGCTTTAATTTACAGTCTCTTAATATTGTACTAATTTCCTGAAATTTGCAGGTATTTCACAGTTAATTTTACACACAGGATGGTGCAATTTAAAGATAGTTAAGTCAGTTAAGATAGTTGGCATGCATGCAATATATTTAGATTCATATGTAGTTCTTATTTTCAAAAATTCTCATAAATTAGATTTTTAACAGTTCTTTAACAAAAAAATGTAATTGTCAGTGCATCAGTTTTTTATTTGAAATGATATATTAGCATATTAGGTTGTTTCTTTAAAAAACAAACAAAAAAAAAAACAACTAATCTAACTTTTTCTTTCAACTGTTGAATACCTGCAAAATTCTCCGGCAATCCGTATAAAATTAAAGGACCCGTAAAACAAAGTATTACTTTATTTTTTGATTTTCAAGTTAATTTCCTTTTTTTCCAGTCCAGCCTGTGCATACATTGTTCTCAAATCTTTAGCTGGGATTTAAAAGTGGTGATAGATGGAGATTATGTGACTGTGTGTCTGGGAGTAACAAAGGAAAAAGCTCAGTCACCTTTGCATTTGGACAGAGAGCGTATGACAGAGAGAAGATCAAAGGATCTGAGGGGTCTGTGTGTCGAATATAGACTGAGGAGATCAGAGATGTAGGTGGGTCGCAACTTTAAAAACAAAACAATCTTAAAATGAAAAATTGTATGTAAAGATAGAAGATGTGATTATTATATTATTGTCTGTCTGACAAACATGTGACATGTCAGTGTGCATATTATACCATCTCCAACTACTCACATTTTGGTTAGAAGGTGAGTTATTTTCATAAAGCTTGTGCTTTGAAACTCTGAATTTAAATTACATAATAGATGTCACTATGTCTAAAGTGCACCAGTGGTTCCTTTCAAATGTTTAAAATGTGAAAATTGTAAATGATGGGCAGCAAATGAAAGTAATAGTAATCAGAAATATTGCATCAGTGACATTTTTCGGGAATTTACCTAGAGTTCCTTTAATACAACCACTTCCTCTTAGTTTTTGATGTCATCTCCTTACAGAGTCATAGCTCTGGTCTTCTGTGTATCACTCTGTCTGTGGGTTAAGTTTATTAATAACACAGTTTAGATTAAGGACATAGTTTAGATCAATATACACAGTAATAAAACACAAAGTAGGGAAGTAAATCAAAGTGTAATTTTTATTTTTCAATGTCCTTTCTTTTCCTGTTTTTCCAGTTTGCCAATAATACACAGGTAGGTTAGTTTAGGAATGATCTTACGCAGATTCAAAAACAGATTTTCCAGTCGGTTGGCTGCCGTTTAGTTTGTTGTTTTAGTGGAGGATTTTGTACATGTCATGAAACATACGGGGTTTCTGTCCGGCCAGCTGTAGTGTGCGTCTGTTACCGGTCTGGTAAGAACTGTATGTGCTCCACCTGCCTATGCCCCAACATACACAACCCTGTGCATCTAATGACCGCCACCCAGTGTCCAAAATAATACTGCAAGTTATGACTAAACAAATGACATGCCAACAATCAACATAAATGGCTCCTACACAGAGTGAAACAGAAATGAAAGATGCAGTTACCAATTTGAAGTGGAAAACAAATAGAGTTACGTAAACATAAAAAAACACAACAAAATCATTTTTAATACTTAGTATTTTTATATTTACAACGTATGAAATCACCTGTGTAATGTAAAAGGGGGTCGCGCAAAGTGATTAACTGACAGAATGATCATTTTCACTGAGATAGTGAAGACTAAAAGCTAAAAGGAGTGAGAATATTGGCTTTATATTTGTCGGGTGGCCAGAAACTCCAAGTTAATGATAACGTTGCTTCAAATGAGCTCGATGTGTAAGTAGGCAACTGTTTGCTAACATGTTCACCATAGCAACTTAGTGTGATAGTGATAATACATTAATGATGTGTTTACAGCTGTTGTGTTAACCCCAAATGACCAAATTAAGAGAAAGAAAGAAAAAAAAGTACACAATTCTTCCTAATACAGGTAATAAAATCATTGTGGGTTGTGTGTGTTTGTTTTTTTTCCAGGACAGCTGAAACTCTACAGGGTGGTTGGCGTGAGCTTTGGCTTTCTGTGCATCATACAGACAGCTCTTAATGTTTCTCTTTGGCTACAAGCCAGTGAGTATTAACCCCCACCTTCCACATCACACAGCAAAAAACCATAAACACACCAGTTGAGTAACACTGCAGATTTCATGTGAAACTTGACATTTCATGTGAAACTTGAATCCGGCTTGAGTCCAGCTATGCAATGTTGCAGAGTCGGACAGAAGTGAATCTTCTGTCTGACTGTTTTGAAATGATACAGAAAATGTAACCATATTTTTTCATATTTTCTTCACCCTAAAAGCCGGTAGATTTCCTATCCAGTCTTTCGTCTGCAAAGGCAATGTTGAGCATGGTGCACACATCTAATACTTCCTGTATATGCAATAAATTAACCACTATTTCCATGCCACTTGGTTTTGCACACACTTCAGTACATCAGCTGTGGCAAAATATTATAAATGCATTTGTTACTGGGTTGCTATATTTGTAGGAATTTGTGCACTCAAATAGCTTTATGATTTTATGGGGGAATTATGAGTTATTATTGTGCACAACTCCAACATGACATTATTCGTCTAGTGACATAACTCATATTAGAGTAGGTATAATAATAAGGAAATAGTCCTTCTTGTTGGCCGCACAAGAGAGATCAATTAGAATTATCATTGTTATTAATCTTAATTATGATTTTGCAAGGGTATAAGTCTTTTAATGTTAAGTTACTAAGATGCAAGCACAAGAAAACACAAACAAGTCCACTTTAATTACATATTATTTACAATTACACATTTATTACTAATACTATAGCTACAAGTAGTAAACACTGAAACATTTTACAAACAAGAGGGAAAGGGAAACTGGCACATAAAGCTATGGCTAGTGAATGATTCGAATGCATGATGCAGAGCTATCTATTGTGTAGCTGGTATGAAAGACCTGATAAACAGATGAGATGACTGTTACCTGACAAGCAATCAACGGTACAACTTAGTTCTGAATTGCCAATTGAAATTACAAATCATGAAAGCACCAAGGTTTAAGCAAGTGGATGAAGGTTTTGTACGAATATTTGCTTGTTCCCTCGGGTGGCTTCTTGCGGAGAACGGGGTCTGTAGTGCTGGGGTGAGGAGCTGGAGTCTGGATCTTGTAATGATGAGTGAGTTGACCAGTCCAGACTTGAAAAGTTCCCATTGGAAGAGAGCTCCTGGTTTATGCTCTCATACTCTCCTAGGCTTGACCCTTAACTCTTGACTCTAGATTCTGAGGTTTCACCTCCTATTGTTCTGAGTCACATTTTGAGACTAGCAAAATGCAAGCTTTCCACTGGCATGACAGAAAGCAAGAAGACAAAGACAAAAGCAAGAAGAAACCAGCAGCCAGCAAAAAGCAGCAGCCCAAAGCAGCCTAGAGTCTCAGATAAGACACTTTTTTAAAGTTTCGGTCTGCCTGCCCAGAAGGTGCATCCTAGCCAATCCCAAATGGTACTATCAAATCATACTGGGGTGTGAATTGGTCTTCCCTTCTTGCTGGTTTGTGTAGCTTGAAGGATCAAAGGGTCAATGGGTCAATGGGTTGGTTTGGTGACCATGCAGGAGATAGGAGATAGGGATTCCTTATCTGATCCTTCCTGTTTGCGAAAGCTGGTCTTTTGCTTGAGGCTTGTACTGTCTGTCTTCGAAACATGCAGGGACTTTACCCTCCAATGTCCCAATATTTATGTATGTATATGTATGTATTATAGACAACCTATCAACAGTTAATATTCCTGATAAACCGACAAATATTGCAGTCTTATCTTCACTATCACCAAGTAATCAGTCCTTGTGAACTGGCAATCCAAAAACAAAATTACACATGCAAAATGGAAACCCAAAATCACTACCTCCCTCAAGAACAAATTAGACTAATTTAATCAAAGCTGGACCCCAATAAACAACTCCCTAAAGTTAAACTAATGTTGTTCCCATCTCCACTTTTTATTTGTGTTACCCAACATAAGAGATTTTTCAGTGAGTATTTCTGTTGATACTTAAGTGGGTTTTGCATTCTTACAGTTAATGTCCATAATTCCAGCTGTGACTAATTCTTTTAGGCTACCGTTAGCTGCATTACTATGTAAACTTGTTGGTTTTCTCCTTCACCTAACAGCAGGGCGCTGAGACTGATTCCAAGGGACTACATTAAGACTTTCCTTAAAAGCATAATTCGATACTATGTGCTTTAAGTACAGAACTTGAGCAAGGAGGTGATTAGCTTAGCACAGTATAAAGACTGGATTCAGAGGGAAACAGTGAGCCTGGGTCTGTCAATACACCAAAAATATTCCCACCAACACCCCCGAAGCTCACTAATTAATTTGTTGTGTCTTATTTGTTTAATCTGTGAAAACAACAAATTGTGGTTTTACAGGGAATTTGGCTAGATGTTTCCACTGTTTCTTTATGCTAAGCTAGGCTAATCACCTTCTGAATCTAATTCAGAGTCCTGAGAGTGTTATCGATCTTCTAATCTAACTCTCGGCAGCAAAGCAAATACATGTATTTCTCAAAATGTTTGAATAGTCCCTTAAGCTGGAAACATCAGGAACCATCATAGGGGGCACATTATGGTGACAGGAGGCTGACTGAATGTCTTCAGGGTACTTAATTGCAAGCAACGTGTACATGTGACAGACCACACTATCACTGGGAGTTTTTCTTGCTTTCTCAAGTTTCTCAAAGTGTCTGTGTTAACACACTGCCACAAACTTCGTTTCTGTTTCTGTTCTGTTTTTCCCTCTCTAGCTGAGTTTTGTAACAGGCGTGACAACATCTCAACTGGCAATTTCACCCCGATGTCAGCTGATGACAACAATGCCCTGATTTTTGAGAAAGACCGATTGCTTCAAGAGAAAAAACAACTTCTTCAAGAGAAAAAACAACTGCTTCAAGAGAAAAAACAATTTCTTCAAGAGAAAGACCAACTGCTTCAAGAGAAAGACCAACCGCTTCAAGAGAAAAAACAACTTCTTCAAGAGAAAGACCAACTGCTTCAAGAGAAAGACCAACTTCTTCAAGAGAAAGACCAACTGCTTCAAGAGAAAGACCAACTGCTTCAAGAGAAAGACCAACTGTTTCAAGAGAAAGACCAACTGGCAAAGGAAAAGAAAGAGCTGCAGCACAATAACAAGATGTTGAAGATGTTGAATGAGACAGTCAGCAAACAGCATAATCTGATAAGGGACCTTCGGACAAAAAATGAAATTGGTGAGTGAGTTTTTTTAATAATTCATATATTTTTCACATCACTGCACTGGGTGACATGTTTTCGCCACGAAGAGTTTCGAGCACAGTAGTGTGTTTAGAAATGTCTCCAAAGAGTAAAAACAAGGATCACGTTTTCAGTCGTCTGAGAGTATTCCCAGTATGGCAGACACAACTGAGCATGTGTGGGAACATTGGGAACTTGTTGTGCGACGTATCACAACCTCTTGACTTTGTACTTAATTTCTCAAAGAATGTCAGTATAGAGTCAAGAGGTTGTGATACGTCACACAACAAGCTAACGAACAATAAGAAAAATATAGAAAATCACCAGCCATATCCTGTAACCCTTCTTCATTCTTCCAGGCTTATTTAAGCAAAAATAATGTGCACATTTGCAAGAATCTTGACATTTTGAATGGTTTTTATTCCTTTATTCTGTGTTGGATTTCCTGCTTGGTGCTGTCATATCTTGTCCTGCCTTGTCTTATGTCCTGTCTTGTGCTGTCATACTATGTTCTGTTCTGTCTTTTTTTCTTCTGTTTTGCATTAACCTATCCTACCATGACTTGTCATCTGTCCTTCTACTCCTGGCCTGTCCTATCATGTCTTGTCCTGTCCTGTAATTTATGTCCTGTCTTCTCCTTTCCTCTCCTGCCCTGTCCTGCCTTGACTTATGTCCTGTGTTGTCTTGCCGTGCCTTGTTTTCTGCCCCGTCCTGTTCCATCTTGTCCTCTTTTGTCCTGTCCTGTGCCTAAACAGCACAATACTCAAGCTGTCCCCGGGGATGGTGGCAATACATGTCCAACTGTTACCAGCGTTCCTACATGAGAAAAAACTGGATGTATGCCAAACGAGACTGTATGGAAAAAGGAGCTCATTTGGTGATTTTAAATGACCAAGTGGAAGAGGTATTTGTGATTTTCTTATACATACTTTATATTCTGTATTTCCCTGCAGCCATCAAGGCACTGTTGAAGCAGCTAGCAGATTAAGAACCCTTCTAATTGTTCCAATTTCACCATACCTTTGTCTCATCTCATCCTGTCTTGCCTCTTCCTGTCCTCTCTGTCTAAATTTGACTGCGACACCCCTCACTTACCCTAACTCATAAAGCATTTCAAAATCAATTCCTTCCCAACAGAAGGCTGTCCGTATTTTCGGAGGTTCTGTCCAAATGTGGATTGGCTTGAGCCATCGAAAAGACACATTGACGCGCTCGTGGACATGGGTGGACCACAGCCAACTGACTTTCCCGTAAGGCTTTTTGAATAATTATGTATAAAATGATGATGAAATGATAAGTTTCAGCACACTCACACCTTATTACATTGTGAAGCATGTTTTAAAGTTGGCCCAGTTTGTGCTTCTCATGTATTATCATACATCAGAGTCACACAGGTATTCTTTGGTTTCTCTACAAGATAATTAACTGGTGATGTTTGCAAGTGTACTTACTGTTATTCTTTCTTAGCCCACTTCCCAAGTTGCACATCTGTTTCCAAATCAAAATAAATATGGCAGCACAACTACCTAGATAGGAAAGTGAGTCACAACTTGAGAAAAAAGTATCCTTCATGTGTTTTTCAACATTACTGGCTAATTATCTTTTAGAGACACTTCAACTCTATTGAAACAACAGTTAAATGAAACTTAGACATCTAAAAACTTACATCTTTCAACCAAATGTGCCCCAGATTTTAACTAGACTTCTTTTGACCTACAAATCACCAAATCGATGCTTTGATGGTTGATTCTAATAGCATCAGTGACAGGCACTGAGGATGTTGCTGGTCTGGAAGTCCATAAGATAAGCAGGTATATAAACAGATGAATATGGGTGCCTCAAAGGACGCAGAGCAAAAACACTTGCCCGTACAATTCAGAGAAAAAAAGGAATAATTGGAGATGTTTGGGTCATAGCTTTAGGGTCCCTTGTAATGAATTTCCAGCAGATTAGATGCCACAAGGTTTCTATTTGTTTCATTTTGACTTAAAGGACAAGTTTACAATTTTTCATATCTGTCTTAAAACAATAGTCAAGAGCCCAAATGAACATTGAAATTGTTTTTTCCTGCCATAATCGTTCTTCCTACTGACCATTAGAGGATCCCTTCATAATGCACTTACAATGTAAGCGATGTGGGCAAAATCCACAGTCCTCCTTCTGTGCATTTAAGTTTAACTGAAGCTGATATGAAGCTTCAGCCATCCAAATGAGTCCCTCTCTATCTCCAAAGTCCCTCTTTTTGTTACTGTACTTCCACTGCAGTCAAGGCAGATGGCTGCCCAAGTGGAGCCCGGTTCTGCTCAAGGTTTCTTTCTGTCAAAGGGGACTTGCTGCTGTCACCAAGTACTTGCTCATGGGGGAATGTTGGGTCTCTGTAAATTAAAGAGTACGGTCCAGACCTGCTCTATTTGAAATGTGCTCTGAGATAACTTCTGTTGTGATTTGGCGCTATATAAATAAAACTGACTTAAATTGACTTGACCACAGCTCAACAGGGAAACACTGTCCGAGGAAACATAAAGAGGGAATTTGATGCTAAAAAGACTGTAAATGTGTCAGATATCCACTTGATATGACTAACTCAGACTGCTGAAGCTGAATATAAGCTTCAGATCAGCTTTTAAATGCATTTTTTGTACAAAATGATCTTTTAACAGCCATTATGAACAGGAGGAATGGAGGAAAACCTCTTTCACTGCTTATATGGACACCTGACTGTTGTTTTAAGACAGACTTCAAAAACTGTGAACCTGTCCTGCCAGTTAGAGCCTATTCCATCATGCATTGGGTGAAATGTAGGGTACACCCTGGACTGGTTGCCAGTCTGTCACAGAGCTAACACATATATACATACAGTATACAGACAAATATATTCAACCACCAAATTCACCAAAACAGTGTTTTTTGTTGTTTTATAGTAACTGGAAGGATTGGAAGCCTCATGCTTGGAGCAGTCGGTCCAACAGCTGTGCATATGTTGACCAAGCTTCGTCACACTGGTTCCTGGACGCTTGTCAAAGACGGTACTATTGGATGTGTGAGAAGGAGCTGAACAATAGGTCTAGCTGACCTGAATAAGACTTGCAAAACAAATTTTTCTGCAAACAAAACTCTGTTTATTAATCAGTCCCTCTCTCTTGCACACACACACACACATATACTGTGTGTATTTATGCTGTTTGCACATTTAATTCATATTCATTGTCAATTGTAATGAATTCCTTATAATCCACCCCATCATGATTTATTGATTAATGTGTGCTTTTTATTACGTTAAAAACAAAATCTTTTTTTCTCTAATATCTCTTGTGTTAATGTAGGACCGCATGGTTTCCATGTAATCTCTTCTACTGTATGTGTTCCATATCAATGGAAATCAAATAATCAATATCAAAATCAATATCGCTTGATTTGTTCCAATTATGTGCACCTGACACTGTTTAAAAGACCAGATTAGAAGAAGCTGGACTGTGACTATAACTGAGCCCACAAAACATTTGTGCTTGTCACTCCACAAAATCTTGCCATTGATATGTTTATGTAGCCTTATGACAGTTTTAAGTTGTAATTAGAGATGTGTTTTTGTTTGATATCAATATCACTGTATTACAACATTCAGTTTCTGTCACTTTAAGAAGTTCAGTTTTGTCTCAAACTGTACAATTTCAAGTGCTTTCCATTCATAAAATGTATTAATCACCAAAATGTTTTGAGAGTATCAGTAAAAGTGGAATGAAACCCTTAAAACATAGAGGGCATTGTGTAAATAATGAGTTGTACCAACTGCTGGTGACCACTAGGTGGTGCTATTTTTTAAAAATATTTTTGGCATCTAAAGATACCATAGATTGAATTCCTGTCTTATCTCTGTACACTTCATGTTTATTGCATTACATTGCACAAAATGACTGAGTTGATTTTGATTTTGGCCTCCATCACTTGCATTGAAAGCACATTTGAAAGAGATCTTCTAATAGCCAGTATGAACAGGAATGATTACAGCGAGGAAACCCTCTTTCACTGTTCATTTAGACACCTGACTATTGTTTTAAGACCCACTTGAAAAAAATTAAAGAATCCTTTAAATCAGTCATCTTGTGCAGCATTTCCCCTCTTTTACCTCCAGCTTGCTATATCCTTGAGTCCTAGATGAAGCTGAAATTGAATGTATTCTGAACTGATATCTCTTTGTGATACTTTGCTTGAAATAAACCTCAAAAGTTTATGGTCTATAATATTAACAATTGGCACTATCTACTAATTACCCCCTTACAATCCGGTCTCTTTTACACATTTGCATAAGAAGACTTTGGTCTATTGTTGCTTTGTGAGTCACTCTGGATAAGACCTACACCTAAATGACTAATGTGTATAATGTAAATGTACTGTGCATCGTTGCAGCCTGAGCTGCTTTTTGTGAGCTGTCCCTGAAAAGAACAACGTGTCCCAGTTCCTCATCCTGTCATGAGGAAGCAGAGAGGAAGCCAAAGAGACAGGGACAAAAGGGTCAGGTGCCCAGCCTTGCATCAAGGTCTCCCTCATACACGCAGCAGGAATCATCCACGTACCTCTGCCTGTGTGCTGTTATGTAACATCCTGAGGAGTACACACCCTGATTATACAGTCACTGCAGTTCACAGCTTGTCTCCCACCAACAGTTGATTCATTTTAGCCATGAGCACAATGTTTCCCTAACCTTCAAGGCTAAAAGCTGGTGTTATTCTATTCTTTTGTTATTGTCAGTAGACCTGCAATGATTAGTCATTAATAGATTTGTCAAATTGCCAAAAATTCTCTGGTCCCAGCTTCTCAAATGTGAATATTTTCAGGTTTCTTAAGTCCTCTATTATAGACTGAATATCTTTGGGTTGTATTCTGTTGGTCGAGACAAAACAAGACATTTTAGGTTGCATCTTGGACATATTTAACCATTTTCTAGCATTTTATAGACCAAATGAATAATCGAGAAAATTATCAACAGATTAATCAATAAGGAAAATAATAGTTGCAGCCCTAATTGTCACCAAATCCCATGAAAAGACTACATCCAAAACTGTGTTTGTTGACCCTTCTATACTTTATAACTTCCCTGGCACTCAGCTCCAAGTCCATTGGTTCTGAATATGTAAATCTTTAAAAGCAGCTCACAAACACATAATTTCATTTTTTTTAAAGGCTCAGTAATTTCCTAAACAGCGAGGCACTGTGTGTGTGGTCATTGAAATGAAATGAAGGAACATGTCACCCGGTGCAACAGTGTTACTCGTTGATGTGTTTTTAATAGTTTTTGGACAACAATGGAGGCCTACAGCACAGAGGAATAAGATATATCAGCTTCTCGCAGACAATATTTGTTAGTTGGACCAATTCATTGTTAGTTTTGGTCTTTTCATGGGATTTGTTGACAACAATAAAAATGTAGAATATTGCCTGCCTTACCCTTTTTAGTTGCTTGAACTTATGTTCAATGAGCCCATTATGTTTTGAATTCTCTTGTGTACAGGTGGAAATTTTGACTTCATGCATAGACCTCATGGTTATGCCAGAGAAATGGTCAATGTGCCATTGAAAGCATGAGGAATCATCATCTAGAAATCATGAATAAAAGGCAAATTGAATGTCAAACTAGACAGTAGTTGTTAAATTTCAGATGGTCGTAACTAAAGATGATGATCAGTATTTATACCAAAAAATTTGAGAGAAATATTACTTGTCATATTAACTAAATTATCCCATCACTGTCTAACTATAATATGTAATAGATTAAGAACTGAAAGTAAATGACTGTGTAGGAAGACTTTTACCATATAAATAAAGTCCACTTTCTGTGTAACACCATTTGCTTGGGATTGCAGTGCCTTTCCTTCTCTACGATCAAATGTGGCACCTTTCCCTCTTGACTATCTAGGCATTTAGCTGACACTCTTATCCAGAGCCACTTACAGCAAGGAGAGAAAGCTTAAATACATTTAAACAGATACAATCTGCCTCTCTTCTGCCGTGAATACAACCATTGTCTGGCTGGTAAGCTGACTGATACATATAACACTTAACACATTGTAAGTCTGTCCACATTGAGTTAAATTTGCAGTTTAGCCATTTAGCTGACACTCTTATCCTGAGTTACTCACAATGACAGCAAAAGCAGGAGTAAGTTTTATTTCTGAGATCACCAACATTACAAAGCAAACATGAGTGAACGGAGGAAAATCAAATAGGGAGATAGCAGAGTGAGTGCAGGGTACAATAATGAGACCAGCAGACAACGTTTTCTCAGGCTTGGTCAAGCGTTTCCTTTATCAAGACAAAACCTCCATGTTTTCAGTGGATTATCAGGAATCCGCTGACAACGTTCTGTCCTGGCAAGTCCACATGAGGGCTGGAATATTTCAAATATTTGTAAAATTGCATAACAGAGACATGATCTTATTCTGTGATACAAATGTCATGTCTCACATTTTTTCACCCAAAATTTAAACATTTATCCAGTTCTCTATCTCTATATCATGTTTTCTGATTTTAATGTCAGTCCCATTATAATAAGATTGTAACATGAATAAATGAAGTCAATTAATAATAAAGAAATAAATCTGGTGATTTTCTATATTTTTCTTATTGTCAACAAATATAATGTGCCAAGACAAACCAACAATGAATTGATCTACTAATAAGTATTGTGTGTGTATCCAAAACCTGATATATCTTATTCCTCTGTGCTGTGAGCCTCAGTTGTTGTCCAAAAACTATTTAAAATGAGCCAATGAGCCCCGATGCTGCACAGGGTGACATGTTCCTTGGTTCCAAAGATTAATGTCTCGTAAGTTTGATTAGAAACGGGTCCAAAGGCTAATAACAGGGATCAGGGCCGGCCCTGTCTATGTCGGTGCCCTAAGCGAGATGTTAGATTGGAGCCCCATTCTACCGCCGCCAGCCCAAACTCCCATCGCTCACCAAAACTACAACACCACATGCTTTTCAATTGGGCTTGAATTTAATAAAGAAGATAATATGTAAGTTAAATAAGTTAAAATAACTACAATTGTGCTTGCAAAAATTATAAGAATAAGAAATAACTTTAAAAAGTGCAGCAATAGTACCTAGAACTTAAAACTTAACTTAGAACTTAAACAAATGAACTCACACTAAAATAAAGTGCAACAATTGTACCTACAGTTCAAACAAAGTCCTCCCAGTCCTCCAGACAAGAAGGCAAGTGGGGGTCAGATCACCATTCAGTGACTGTTTGGTGGCATGGCCTGAGGTAGCACATGAAGTCTGGTGGCTGTCAGGCGTAAACTCACTGACCAGTAAGGATTTGAAAAACAAACCAGATGAAAACCCATGCAAGTCAATGGGTAAAAAAAAGAAGAAAAACATTATGGGGGAACATACATACATATGCTATGCTACATAAAGCTGTATAAAACTGTAAGCACACCTGTCATTATCAAGTGGGACATGTGAAAGTTGGTTTGGTGCAACTTTGCTACTTTTTCTTTTAAAAATACACACACCTGGCCTTCTTTTAGGTAAAGTCATCTATGGCATTAACAAAGGACAGACTCTGAGACACCTCATGATTTATACTTGAAACTACAAGTCCACTGAGACACTCTTTGGTCATTGTAGACCTCAAGTAGGTCTTGATAGGTTTAAGCTTTGAAAAGCTCTTCTCTGCAGCAGCAACTGTGACTATAAGTTTGTAGGTAATAATGTCAGTCACCCAAAAACCTATAGTTAAGTTTGAGTGACAGATCTCATCTCGTCTAGTGACTGTAGTAATTCTGACTCAGAGCAGTGGTGCAGTTCAGATGACATATATATGCCAACAAATTTCTTAATTTGGAGGAGGTTGGCTGGTTGAAGGTATTAATCCAACTGCGGACTGCTGTTCATTTGTTTGAACCAATCTCTGAACTAAAAAATGCCACTCTACCAAACAGATGTATATAATAAGAGAAAACATCACTGATTGAAACTTCAAGTACAAGTAAATGATAATCAAAGCAGTGCAGTGCATTGTTGAGAGTGCACTCAGGCTGCACACTAAATAAATAAAAGTCTAAATAAATACACACAAATAGAACCCAAGTACTAAATAGATACACTTGTTAAGGTAACGTTAAACAATACTGTAACAAACTGTTTTATATTTTAGTCAGACTGTAAAAAATAATGGACATAGCCACGATGACCTCACCCATTAGTTTGTAGACTCCCATTCTGAAGCCTCGAGTTTGCATTTCGACTGTTGCCATCTTGGATTTTTGGGGCCAGAAGCCATATTTGGACAAGAGAGTGAAACTGACCCTGACGCTAGCTGCTAGCTTGGTTAACATGGTGCATTTACAGTCTATGGTTAACTGAGATAATGATAATGCTAATGCGAATTTTCAATTGCGAAAAACAGGCCTAAAACCATTAAAACAAAATGTACTTACTGGAAAAAAACTGAACATCCGACTCCTTAGTGGGACTTTTAGTAAAACCAAATGCTGAACAAGACTTTTTTAGGTGACCAAAATGTAGCAATTAACTTTCATGAACTGAAAACACACAGAATAGCGATGGCTACGCCTAAGCCTATACTCTGTGAATCTGGGGTTATGCCATGGTTATGTCACCTAACCGATGTTGTGGACGTGGTAGTGACTTGCCTGTGACGGCACCCACCTGTTACTCAAAGCAGCCACACTCTTAATTATTCATAACTTTAAGCCTTAATAAAATTTGAATGGATATAAAAATTCACCTCCGTACAGTTGTCATGAACGGGGAAATTAGCTATAGAGACCAAAACCATTTTTTGCACCAGGCCGTAAACATGTTTATTTCTGCTGTAAAGTCTGGCATTTTAACATGGGGGTATATGGGGATTGACTTGCTTTTGGAGCCACCCTCCAGTGGCCATTCGAGGAACTGCAGTTGCTGCTGGACCATGTGAAAACATCCCGTTTATTATTTTCTTGTAAGGTTTACACAGTTAGGTGAACCAAGGACACTCGTTACAATACCAATTAATAACTTAAACATAATGAACTACATTACTCATATTCTGATGTGTTGCAGAGATATTCCCGGGATTATGTCTGATCCAACCAGCAGCTTCAACATGTGGTCAATAGGGTGTTATATTACACTTCTCTGTGTGCTTCTGAATCTTATTGGTCCTAGAAAGTGAAAGTTAAGTAATAGAAACATGCATTTTTACCCTCACTTTGCAGAATTAGTAATTATCTGATTACCTGGTCATCAAAACTTGGAATGACAACTAAAGTGGGTGACAGCTTTAAGTGATAGGGTGTGGCTTTCTGGGGAAAGTGAAACTTAAAAATTGCCGAGTCAGTGGCAATCAGAGCAAAGGAGGAGAATGAGCTATGGCGTCTGTTTCTTGCTCAGAGGATTTGAGTTGCTCTATTTGTCTGACTATCTTCACTGATCCTGTTACTCTTCTCTGCGGCCACTCTTTCTGCAGAACATGTATTACAGAAATTCTGAACTCACAGCATCAGTGCCCACAGTGTCGGACAGGGACGTCGATTCTCGCAGAATCCATTCAAACAAACCATATATTGAAAAGCCTCGCTGAAAAGACTAAAGAAGCTGAGAAGATGGAGAAAGAGCACAGAAGTGAGAGAGCAGAGGTATGTTGGTGATATTTAAACTGAAACATCCTGTAGTTGTGTGTTGTAGCCTATCAAGCGATGACAGAGGCAGATGTTAATTAGGACTTTTTGATGTCGTTTATATTCTGTATACCTCACACCTTTGTTGCCCTTTGTTGTAATATATGATATGTTGTGTTTTAATCTCATATATTATATTTGTGTGTCTGCAGTCAGTGTTACTCTAAACTGTAAATGGTGCAAGGTGCGTCAACCCTCATTAACAGTCGGCCAAAGTGCATCATTATTAAAGGCCTGTCATTCGTCAAAAGCAAATTCCAGTGCCTTAGATTGATAGCACCCGATAAGTATTCAAAGTAAATGTGTAAATAGAATGGGACTTAATATTTTGTTGATTTGGCGGTACTGTGTGTGATTTTTTTTTTTTTTTTTTTTTTTTTTTTTTTTTTTTTTTTTTACATGAAAAGGTTATAGGTTGTTTTTTTGCATAAGCAAGGTTTTATAGAGAAGCTATCTCACTCCAAATTCACTTTAAGAAACATTTAAAACAATTGGATAAATACATACATCAAAATGAAAAACTATGATCAGGGTGTTGTTTTTGGCGCTTCTTAGTTTTGTTCATTTGACACAGTAAGACAGATGACCTCATACCACACACGTCAACCACAACACAATAGATAGTAATGATGCAGAAGTCCAGGCCACATGCATAAACGATGTGTACGTACATAAACCATCCACACACCATTTCCTGCACATAACCTGGTATTTATAAACAGAATGTGCGGTGAGAAAGTGTGCATCTCATGCATTCTCTAGACCATGTGTATGCATTTTTTTCCAAAGCGATGATGGGTGATGTGATGAGGTGAAATATAAGGTGAGAGACGATGGTAACCACCTACACTGATAATGTGATATTTTTTTACGTTTACGCAGAGATATGTAAAATGCCAATCAAAGGCCCATCTATTAAGGTAAGAACCCAAACGGCAACCTCCGGGGCTGAAAAATGGCCACTTGAGGCTGGCTCCAAAAGCGAGTTAATCCCCATAAACCCCCATGTTGAAATGCCCAACTTTAGAGCAGAAATAAACGTGTTTACAGCCTGATACAAAAAATGTTTTTGGTCTCTATAGCTAATTTCCCCTTTCATGACAACTGTATGAGGGGTGTATTTGTTTATAATTCACCCGTTTAAATTTTATTAAGTCGTAAAGTTATGCATAATGAAGGACATGGCTGCTTTGAGTGACAGGTCCGCCAGCCGCTAGGTGGCTTGTTTCAGCCATTCGGCCCGCCTCTTTGCCAATTTTTGATTGGCTGGAGGTTAGGTAGCGTCACGTACTTCCAAGATGGCGATGGCCGGAGCGGCTCACTTTGAGCCTCAAAACCGCTCTTCAGAAACCAACGGGTGACGTCACGGTAACTACGTCCATATTTTCATACAGTCTATGGTAAAAACATAGAGTCAACATTTTATTTTGCTCTTAATATTCTTTTTATTTGTGATACATCTTGTAAAGTTGGTTTAGATAAGAGAGCTATATACTAATGATTGATTACATTTCTGAGATATCACTGCCAACGATGGTTTACAGTCCATGGGAGGAATTATGGATGCCCTAAAGAGCCGCACAGCCGTGCGTAATGACAACGATTCTACTGTTGGAGAAGCTGGCTGTTGCAACACAATCTGTGAAACTGCACTTCTTCTTTCTCCTTTGTTTCACTGACAGGTGTACAGACTGGTGAAAAAGGCAGTGAATTGATATGAAAACGGCTGGTTAAGGGCGTGTCTTCATCCATTTATGGATAATTGTGGGAATGGAAATGAGGCTCGTGCACGTGCACCCAATTCCACAATGACTAAATGTATAAAACAGAACCATGCATGCACAGCTTTATAAATCTGACGAAAAGAATGCATATGCATATTTCTGTCTTTGTGCATACACACAGTTTTATGCATGTGGTCCCAGGTGCCTAGATGACATTATACAATCATCAAATCCAGATAACAAATACAATGTATATCGTCAACAACAAAATCACTACCAATCAAACAAGAAAAATATGTAACATTTAAATAAAGTAGGATGATGAGCTCACACACTGAGTTTCCCATATGCCACAATTTCATGGACTTTCTAAAACTGTGGTGGTTACTTATGTTTTGACAATGCAATGGTAACTTATTCTATTTTCCTGCACCATAGAAAAAAATGATCAAACACCCATGTTGGTCTTGAACCTCAGCAAGAAAATCAACAACACTAGCTGTAGTCTGATAGGCATGATTTCCCCCAACCTCACTAAAGTGGTCTTTGAGGATGAAGTTGTAGTTGTAAGGCTCTTGGCTTCATCAGTAAACACTGTATTCCTAGCTCAGTGTAATAACTTTGAGGCTGGTGGGAAGGTTATTAGTTTACAGGTATAAATCAAAGTATTATCCTATAGTGTGGGTAATAAAAATGAAATTATTGTTTGTAATCTACCACAAATTAACCAGAAGGAGATGATAAGAGGGACAAATGAGATGATGAGACGTTGCCACATTCCAGCAGCTGCCAGACCACTAGAGTGTGTTACCACTAGTGTTAGCAAATGCCACCTGACTAACACCCTAAACTAAGATAGTGAACATTGGTAAAAGCTAAACATCAGCATGTTACCATTGTCATTAAGAGCATGTTAGCATGCTGACGGTAGCTCTTAGCATCACAGCCTCAAAGAGGCTGTACTCAGCCACTGTCACTGCTTTGTATCAGCATCATCATGTACTAGTAGTAGTAGTTTTTGTTTTTTTTTAAGGATGATCATCTTTTATTATAGCTGTTGCATTTACTAACAGATTATTTATTTATCTATTTATTTTTACAGGTGGATGAGTGGTTGTGCTCTGAACACGATGAAAAGCTGAAACTGTTCTGCGTCACAGATCAGCAGTTAACTTGTATCATATGCCGCGATGGGGAGAGGCATGAAGGACACAAGTTCAAACCAGTCAAAGAAGCAGCTGCATCTCTGAGGCAGGAGATGGAAAAGGGTATAGAGAACCTTCCTGCTGATATCCATGCCATAGAGAGCCAAGCCAACTCACAAAGGGAAGAAATAACAAAAACCAAGGAGGAGTCTCATCAGCTGATGACCCAAATCTGCAGCCAGTTTGAGGAGATGCACCAGTTTCTGAGGAAGAGAGAAGATGAGATCAAGGAAGACCTGAAACACAAAGAGGAAGACGCTGTTGAGAAAATGAGCAGGAGATTAAATGCTATAGAAACAGCTTTGTCTGAGAGCAGAGAGCTGGAGGGAAAGGTGACATCGGTTCTGAATATTACCGACCCTGAGAGGTTCTTAAAGAGCTGGACTGAGAGTTACAGCAGGACTCCAGAAGATTTATTCAGGCCCAGAGCAGATGATCTCAAAGTGGTGAATACATCTCTCTCTCTGGGGCCTTATGAAAGTCACCTGCAGTTCTTCATGTGGAAGGAGATGCTTCAGGTGATCCAACCCCGAGAAGAAAAGCTGTCACTCAAAAGCAACAGTGCGACTATAACTGTGTCTGATGATGGGAGAAGTTTGTTATGTACCAACCAACAAACGAACCAATATAACTATTATGAAGATTATGAATACAGCCAACTCTACACATCTCAAAGACAGCGTTTCAAAAAGTCTCCCTTAAGCACAGACCATGCATTCAGTGTCAACGAGTTCATCTCAGGGCAGCATTACTGGGAAGTCGAGGTTGGACAAAGGAAGTATTGGGAACTGGGGGTAAAAGATAATTTCCTAAAATATGATGGCAAAAAATATACCACCTGCAGTCGAAATAAAATCACAGAGCTAACATTTGGAGGCAGACCTCGAAAGATTGGGATTTACCTAAACTGCCCATCCGAGAAGGTCTCCTTCTATGATGCAGACAACATGTCACATATTCACACTATGAGCTCTGATCTCATGCCCATGCCGGTGTCGGCATATTTTAAAGTGGCAGCAGATCCTAACCGCCTGACAGTGTGCTGCTACTGAGGTGCAGGATGAATAATGAGCCAACAGGAAATCATTGAGCCCTGGAATAAACAAACAAACAAACAGCCACGATAAATATCATACTGATTGTTGTGTAACAATAGCCATCTTATCTATTTACTTTTCATCAGAATTTTGCTTGTTTATCTTTTTTGTTCTCTTAAACTCATCTTTGTTTCAATATATTGTTTTATGTTGCTATTACTTCCCTGCATGAGGTTTGAGCAAGCTACTGTATATTGTATGAGGTGCAATAGTAGTGATAGTGGTGGGGGGGTTAACAATTAATATAACCGTGTAACATAATAAACCACAATTTACAATAGAAGAAAGACATGCATTAGATTATATTTTATTGTTCCTCAGCTGGGCAGTTTTGTTAAAATATGGAAAAATGTTTGCAAACTCATGTTGTACTGATTCATTGATCTATGTAGTGTTTTGATTTTTGGTGGTGGATCTGCTCTGTTATTTACATTTCATCTAATCATGTTTTGTGCCTTTTTAGCAAGAAAGTATTGTAAGCAAAACAAATCAAATAATAAACAAAACAAAGTTGTTTCTATAATTGTCTTCATTTCAGTAATGTATCGTCAAAATCATGATGGCTGAGAGTGTTTAACACATTGAAACTAACAGTAAGAAAATTCAAACAAATGCACAAAACACATTATTTATTTGATGCATGTTTTTATAAACGCTCCATATGTGTTGTGATGATTTTTCTTCATTTGTTTGTGTATTTGCTGTTATATAAATCATATTTGTGTCTTTTCAGTTCTCTACATATATGTTTCTTTTACATTTTATATTCATACATTTTTACGTTTTATGTATGTTATGTAAGTTTTGAATTGCCTTGGTGCTACACTGTCAGGGCACTTTTATCCTTCTTTGGGCATCAAATGGCTACTTGTTTTTCAGTTGAACTCGAATTTACTAAAGAAGATAATATGTAAGTTAAATAAGTGCTGACAACAACAAGAAATAACTTGTACCTACAGCTCAGACAGTCCTCCCATTTTGTTGTAATATAACGCTGGGATGTTATATTACACTTCTCTGTGTGCTTCTGAATCTTATTGGTCCTAGAAAGTGCAAGTTATGAAATTGGAAACATTCATTTTTACCCTCAGTCTGCAGAAGTGAACTTTAAATCTGTTAGAGCACTAATGTGTTGTTTTGGGTAATTATCTGATTATCTGGTTATTAAAACTTGGAATAAAAACTAAAGTGAGTGACAGTTCTAAAAGGTGGGGTGTGGCTTTTTGAAGAAAGTGACACTTAAAAATTGCTGAGTCAGTGGCAATCAGAAGAAAACATGAGCAGAAGAACATGTGGCAGAAAAACATGAGCTATGGCGTCTGTTTTTTACTTAGAGGAGTTGAGTTGCTGTATTTGTCTGACTATCTTCACTGATCCTGTGACTCTTCACTGCGGCCACTCTTTCTGTAGAACATGTATTATAGATGTTCTGAACACAAGGCCACAGTGCCCACAGTGTCAGACAGAGACATTTGTCCTCACAGAATCTCTTCAAACAAACCATATATTGAAAAGCCTCGCTGAAAAGGCTAAAGAAGCTGAGAAGATGGAGAAAGAGCATAGAAGTGAGAGAGCAGAGGTATGTTGGTGTTATTTATGCTTGGTTATTTATGCTAGTTTGGTTAGCATGGTGCATTTACAGTCTATGATTAACTGTGATAATGCTAATGCTAACGCAAATTTTCGCTTGCGAAAAACAGGCCTAAAACCATTAAAACAAAATATACTTACTGGAAAAAAACTGAACATCTGACTCCTTAGCGGGCCTTTTAGTAAAACCAAATGCTGAACAAGACTTTTTTAGGCGACCAAAATGTAGCAATTAACTTTCATGAACTGAAAACACACAAAAATAGCGATGGCTACGCCTAAGTCTATACTCTGTGAATCTGGGGTTACGCCATGGTTATGTTACCTGACCAATGTTGTGGACGTGGTAGTGACTTGCCTGTGACGGCACCCACTTGTTACTCAAAGCAGCTACACCCTTAATTATGCATAACTTTAAGCCTTAATAAAATTTGAATGGATACAAAAATTCACCTCCGTTCAGTTGTCATGAACGGGGAAATTAGCTACAGAGACCAAAACCGCTTTTTGTAACAGGCTGTAAACATGTTTATTTCTGCTGTAAAGTCTGGCATTTTAACATGGGGGTATATGGGGATTGACTTGCTTTTAGAGCCACTCTCAAGTGGCCATTCGAGGAACTGCAGTTTTTGGCACTTGCAGATGGACCTTACTCCATTTTTCAGACCTGGAGGTTGCTGCTTGGTTTTATTACATGCTTCTGTATGCGAGGTACTGTTTCCCTCTGAGTTGCCAGCAGGGGAAACACTACTGCACATATTCAGTGGGCCGCACAACACGGAAGGAAAGCCAGGAGCTATAAACTTTTTTTGGCGTATGCACCAGGCAAGCAATTCTTATAGGGCTGAATGGGCGCCATTTTTTGGCCTGTATCCAACTCTTACTATACATGCATGATACAAATAAAAAGGAAGCAGTTGCTGCTGGACCATACTAAAATGTCTATCGTCCCGTTTATTGGTTTCTTATTAAGTTTATACAGTTAGGTGAACCCAGGACACTCGGTTACAATGCCAATTAATAGCTTAAACATAGTGAACTACATTACTCATCTATGCCATAACTTTATTACTCAGTATTCTGATGTGTTGCAGAGATATTCCCGGGATTATGTCTGATTCAACCAGCAACCTCAACATGTGGCTACTAGGGTGTTATATTACACTTCTCTATGTGCTTCTGAATCTTATTGGTCCTAGAAAGTGTAAGTTAAGCAATAGAAACATGCATTTCTGTTGGAGCACTAATGTGTTGTTTTGGGTAATTATCTGATTATCTGGTCATTAAAACTAGGAATGAAAACTAAAGTGGGTGACAGCTTTAAATGATGAGGTGTGGCTTTCTGAGGAAAGTGAAACTTAAGAATTGCTGAGACAGTGGCAATCAGAGCAAAGGAGGACAACGAGCTATGGCGTCTGTTTCTTGCTCAGAGGATTTGAGTTGCTCTATTTGTCTGACTATCTTCACTGATCCTGTTACTCTTCACTGCGGCCACTCTTTCTGCAGAACATGTATTACAGAAGTTCTGAACTCACAGCATCAATGCCCACAGTGTCGGACAGAGACGTCGATTCTCGCAGAATCTCTTCAAACAAACCATATATTGAAAAGCCTCGCTGAAAAGACTAAAGAAGCTGAGAAAATGGAGAAAGAGCGCAAAAGTGAGAGAGCAGAGGTATGTTGGTGATATTTATACTGAAACATACTGTAGTTGTGTGTTATAGCCTATCAAGCGATGACGGAGGCAGATGTTTATTGGGACTTTTTGATGTGTATATTCTGTATACCTCACACCTTTGATGCCCTCTGATGTAATATATTATATTATATTTCCTGTTTTCATCTCATATATTATATTTCTGTGTCTGTAGTCAGTGTTACACTAAACTGTGAACGGTGCAAGGTGCGTCAACCTTCATTATCATCCGGCCAACGTGCGTCATTATTATAGGCCTGTCATTCGCCAAAAGAAAATTCCAGTGCTTTAAATTTATAACATCCGATAAGTATTCCAAGTAAATGTGTAAATAGAATGGGACTTAACATTTTGTTGATTAAGCAGTACTGTGTGCGATTTTTTTTCCAACATAACGAAAAGGTTTTAGGGTTTTTTTTGCATAGACAAGCTTTTATAGAGAAGCATCTCACTCCAAATTGACTTTAAGAAATATTTTAAACAATTGGAAAATACATACATCAAAATGAAAAACTATGATCAGGATGTTGTTTTTGGTGCTTATTAGTTTTGTTCATTTGACACAGTAAGACAGATGACCTCATATCACACACGTCAACCACAACACAATAGATAGTAATGATGCAGAAGTCCAGGCCACATACATAAACGATGCGTACGTACATAAACCATCCACACGCCATTTCCTGCACATAACCTGGTATTTATAAACAGAATGTGCGGTGAGAAAGTGCACATCTCATGCATTCTCTAGACCATGTGTATGCATTTTTTTCCCAAAGCGATGATGGGTGATGTAATGAGGTGAGGTGAATCTTTTAGCAAAACCTTGCTTTTTAAGGTTGATAACCAGCTACACTGATTGTGTGATTTTTTTGTTTTTGTTTACGTGTACATAGAGATTTGTAAAATGCCAACCAAAGGCGCATTCATTAAGGTAACATAGAGTCAACATTTTATTTTGCTCTTAATATTCTTTTTATTTGTGATCCATCTTGTAAGTCGGTTTATGAGCGCTACAAACTAATAATTGATAACATTTCTGAGATATCACTGCCAACGATGGTTTACAGTCCATGGGATGAATTATGGACGCTATAAAGAGCCGCACAGCTGTGCCTAATGGTCGTGCGTAATGACAGCTACTCTACTGTTGGAGAATCTCGCTGTTGCAACACAATCGGTGAAACTGCACTTCCTCTTTCCCCTTTGTTTCACTGACAGGTGTACAGACTGGTGGAACAGGCAGTGAACTGATATGAAAACGGCGGGTTAAGGGCGTGTCTTCATCCATTTATGGATAATTGTGGGAGTGGAAATGAGGCTTGTGCACGTGCGCCCAGTTCCTCAATGACCAAGATGTATAACACAGTACCAAGCGTACACACGGGTTTATAAATCTGACATCTTTGTGCATACACACAGTTTTAGTCATGAATCTACAGAGTTTTATGCGTGTGGTCCCAGGTGCCTAGATGACATTATATTACCATCAAATCCAGACAATAAATACAATGTATGTTGTCAACAATAAAATCACTCCCAATCAAACAAGAAAAATATGTAACATCCAAATTAAGTAGGATGATGAGCTCACACACTGAGTTTCCCATAAGCCACAATTTCATGGACTTTCTAAAACTGTGGTGGTTACTTATGTTTTGAAAATGCAATGGTAACTTATTCTATTTTCCTGCACCACAGAAAAAATGATCAAACACCCATGTTGGTCTTGAACCTCAGCAAGAAAATCAACAACACAACGTCTGATAGGCATGATTTCTCCCAACCTCACTAAAGTGGTCTTTGAGGATGAAGTGGTAGTTGTAAAGCTCTTGGCTTCATCAGTAAGCACTGTATTCCTAGCTCAGTGTAATAACTTTGAGGCTGGTGGGAAGGTTATTAGTTTACAGGTATAAATCAAAGTATTATCCTATAGTGTGGGTAATAAATATTAAATTATTGTTTGTAATCTACCACAAATTAACCAGAAGGAGACAATAAGAGGGACAAAGGAGATAATGAGACGTTACCACATTCTAGCAGCTGCTAGAGACCACTAGGATGTGTTACCACTAGTGTTAGCAAATGCTGCCTGACTAACACCCTAAACTAAGATAGTGAACATGGTAAAAGTCAACATCAGCATGTTACCATTGTCATTAAGAGCATGTTAGCATTCTGACGGTAGCACTTAGCATCACAGCCTCAAAGAGGCACTAGTGTGGCTGTACTCAGCCACTGTCACTGCTTTGTATCAGCATGTGCTAGTAGTAGAAGTTGTTTTTTCTATTTGTAAAGTATGATAATCTTTTATTATAGCTGTTGCATATACTAACAGATTATTTATTTATCTATTTATTTTTACAGGTGGCTGAGTGGTTGTGCCTTGAACACGATGAAAAGCTGAAACTGTTCTGTGTCACAGATCAGCAGTTAACTTGTATCATATGCCGCGATGGGCAGAGGCATGAAGGACACAAGTTCAAACCAGTCAAAGAAGCAGCTGCATCTCTGAGGCAGGAGATGGAAAAGGGTATAGAGAACCTTTCTGCTGATATCCACGCCATAGAGAGCCAAGCCAACTCACAGAGGGAAGAAATAACAAAAACCAAGGAGGAGTCTCATCAGCTGATGACCCAAATCTGCAGCCAGTTTGAGGAGATGCACCAGTTTCTGAGGAAGAGAGAAGATGAGATCAAGAAAGACCTGAAACACAAAGAGGAAGACGCTGTTGAGAAAATGAACAAGAACTTAAATGCTATAGAAACAGCTTTGTCTGAGAGCAGAGAGCTGGAGGGGAAGGTGACATCAGTTCTGAATATTACTGACCCTCAGAGGTTCTTAAAGAGCTGGACTGAGGGTAACAGCACGACTCCAAAAGATTTATCCAGGCCCAGAGCAGGTAATCTCAAAGTGGTGAATACATCTCTCTCTCTGGGGCCTTATGAAAGTCACCTGCAGTTCTTCATGTGGAAGGAGATGCTCCAGGTGATCCAACCCCGAGAAGAAAAGCTGTCACTCAAAAGCAACAGTGCAAATATAACTCTGTCTGATTATGGAAGAAGTTTGTTGTGTACTACCAACCAACAAACCAACCAAGCTCAATCAGGTTTGTTATTTGCAAAAACCACATATTGTTTTGAAGAACCCATAGAGTACTATGAAGACTTTGGATACAGCCAGCACGCAGCCACTTGTGGCTCCAGCACAGGATTTGGCACCCACATATCTTCAGGACAGCGTGAGGACATTTATTTCTCATCTCCCGTAAGCACAGATCATGTATTCAGTGTCAACGAGTTCACCTCAGGGCAGCATTACTGGGAAGTAGAGGTTGGACAAAGGAACTATTGGGAACTGGGGGTAAAAGATTATTTCCTAAAATATGATGGCCAAAAATATACCACCTGTAGTCGAAATATAACCACAGAGCTAATGTTTGGAGGCAGACCTCGAAAGATTGGGATTTACCTAAACTGCCCATCCAAGAAGGTCTCCTTCTATGATGCAGACAACATGTCACATATTCACACTATGAGCTCTGATCTCATGTCCACGCCAGTGTCGGCATATTTTAAAGTGGCAGCAGATCCTAACCGCCTGACAGTGTGCTGGTACTGAGATGCAGGATGAATAATGAGCCAACAGGAAATCATTGAGCCCTGGAATAAACAAACAAACAAACAAACAAACAAACAAACAAACGGCCACGATAAATATCATACTGATTGTTGTGTAACAATAGCCATCTTATCTATTTACTTTTCAACAGAATTTTGCTCGTTTATCTTTTTTGTTCTCTTAAACTCATCTTTGTTTCAATATATTGTTTTATGTTGCTATCACTTCCCTGCATGAGGTTTGAGCAAGCTACTGTATATCGTATGAGGTGCAATAGTAGTGATAGTGGTGGGTTGAGGGGTTAACAATTAATATAACCGTGTAACATAATAAACCACAATTTACAATAGAAGAAAGACATGCATTAGATTATATTTTATTGTTCCTCAGCTGGGCAGTTTTGTTAAAATATGGAAAAATGTTTGCATTGATTCAGTGATCTATGTAGTGTTTTGATTTTTGGTGGTGGATCTGCTCTGTTGTTTACATTTCATCTAATCATGTATTGTGCCTTTTTAGCAAGAAATTATGATAAGCAAAACAAATCAAATAATAAACAAAACAAAACAAAGTTGTTTCTATAATTGTCTTCATTTCAGTAAGATACTGTCAAAAACACGATGGCTGAGAGTGTTTAATACATTGAAACTAACTAAGAAAATGCAAACAAATACACAAAACACATTATTTATTTGATGCATGTTTTTATAAATGTTCCATATGTGTTGTGGTGAAGATCTTTTTTCATTTGCTTGTGTATTTGCTGCTATATAAATCCCACTTTTATCCTTCTTTGGGCATCAAATGGCTACTTACTTTTCAGTTGAACTTGAATTTACTAAAGAAGATAATATGTAAGTTAAATAAGTGCTGACAACAAGAAGAAATAACTCACAAAAGTGCAGCAATAGTACCTCCAGTCCTAGAACTTAAGCAAAGTTGCACTAAAATAAAGTGCAACAATTGTTCCTACAGCCCAGACAAAGTCCTCCCAGTCCTCCAGACAAGAAGGCAAGTGGGGGTCAGATCACCATTCAGTGAGTGTTTGGTGGCTGTTGGGCATAAACTGACTGACCAGTAAGGACTTGAAAAACAAAGTAGATGAAAACCCGTGCAAGGTAAAAAAAAAAAAGGGAAAAACATTAAGAAGGGAGAACAAGTGCATATTTCCAAAAGCTGTATAAAACTTCTATTCTTTGGGCATCAAATGGCTATTATAATATAACTTATTCGTTCCACCTTGGCTCCAAAAACAATTAATTCAGTTTTATCTTTGTTTAACTGAAGAAAATTCTGACACATCCAATCGTTGATTTGTTCAATGCATTTATTCAATGCTTGTATTGGACCGTAGTGCCCTGGTAATGTGGTTATGTAAATGTGTGTGTCATCTGCATAACTGTGGTAACATATTTTGTTGTAATATAATGTTGGGATGTTATATTACACTTCTCTGTGTGCTTCTGTATCTTATTGGTCCTAGAAAGTGCAAGTTAAGAAATTGGAAACATTCATTTTTACCCTCAGTCTGCAGAAATGAACTTTAAATCTTTTGGAGCACTAATGTGTTGTTTTGGCTAATTATCTGATTATCTGGTTATTAAAACTTGCAATGAAAACTAATGTGAGTGACAGTTCTAAAACATGGGGTGTGGCTTTTTGAAGAAAGTGACACTTAAAATTGACACTTGCTGAGTCAGTGGCAATCAGAAGAAAACATGAGCAGAAGAACATGTGGCAGAAAAACATGAGCTATGGCGTCTGTTTTTTACTTAGAGGAGTTGAGTTGCTGTATTTGTCTGACTATCTTCACTGATCCTGTGACTCTTCACTGCGGCCACTCTTTCTGTAGAACATGTATTATAGATGTTCTGAACACAAGGCCACAGTGCCCACAGTGTCAGACAGAGACATTGGTCCTCACAGAATCTCTTCAAACAAACCATGTATTGAAAAGCCTCGCTGAAAAGGCTAAAGAAGCTGAGAAGATGGAGAAAGAGCACAGAAGTGAGAGAGCAGAGGTATGTTGGTGGTATTTATGCTGCAACGCACTGTAGTTATGTGTTATAGCCTATCAAGCGATGACAGAGGCCAATGTTTATTGGGCCTTTTTGATGTTGTGTATATTCTGTATACCTCACCTTTGTTGCCGTTTGTTGTAATATATAATATAATATGTTGTGTTTTAATCTCATATATTATATTTCTGTGATTGCAGTCAGTGTTACACTAAACTGTAAACAGTGCAAGGTGCATCAGACCGTCAATATCAGCCAGCCTTCATTATTAAAGACCTGTCATTCATCAAAAGCAAATTCCAGTGCTTTAAAAAGTATCGATGGGCTATTCAGAGTAAATACGTAAATAGAATGGGACTTAACATTTTGTTGATTAGGCAGTACTGGGTGTGAATTTTTTCTAATATAACAAAAAGGTTTTAGGTTTTCCTGTATAGACAAGCTTATCTCACTCCAAATACATGAGAGTACCTCCAGAAATATTTAAAACAACTGGATATATACATGCAACAAAATGAAAAACTATGAGCAAGGTGTTGTTTTGATGCTTATTGTTTATTTGACACAGTGAGACCGAGGGCCTCATGTCACACACATCTAAATGTCAACTACAACATAACAAACTCCAAGACTTATTTTCATTTTGCTCCTATGGTGAAGATAGCATTGATGCAGAAGTCCTAAGGCCTGTACTTCGAAGCAAGTTCAACATACCCAGAATATCCATTTGTTATCTGGCTTCACTGAGCCTAATGGCCGTCCTGATAACCAGTACCACCAAGCTGGTTATCAACCAGCTCAGTCAACTCTGCATTTTCCAGCTACAAGCGTGTTCATATGAAAGAGGCGGGGTTGTTAATTATGAGCAACATCACAAGAACCATGAATGAAGTACTTCATATGATATGAAATGAAATAGTGATACCGAGTACCTGCAGAAAACTTCTGCTTTAGGGACAGAGAAAAACTCATATTTAACCAAGTGAAATGTAAACGACAGCCTGTAATCATACAACAGAATAAAAAGATGTAGAAACACTAGAAATAATTTTCATATATAATGCTAACACACATTAAAATACATATAAGAAGTATTATATATAACTTAAGTGTAGAGTGAGTATTTTTTGCCATTTAGTTGGATGATGAAGAAAACATTCTGAATATGTCACATTAAAAAAGAAACATAAAAGTAATGCCAGACTGTTTCTGCTACCGAAGCAAAGAGTGGAAAAGTAGTTAATGACTGATGAGGTCTATCTGACCCAAATGTCGCCGAGCTTCCTATAAGCCACAATTTCATGGACTTTCTAAAACTGTGGTGGTTACTTATGTTTTGACAATGCAATGGTAACTTATTCTATTTTCCTGCACCACAGAACTAATGATCAAACACCCATGTTGGTATCAAACCTCAGCAAGAAAATCAACAACACTAGCTGTAGTCTGATAGGCATGATTTCCCCCAACCTCACTAAAGTGGTCTTTGAGGAGAAAGTTTTTGAGGAAGCTGTAAGGCTCTTGGCTTCACCAGTAAGCGCTGCATTCCTAGCTCAGTGTAATAACAATGTCATTAGTTTGCAGGTATAAACCAAAGTACTGGACATATAGAAATTTTGACCTGATTATGGTGGTACTGTACATGAAAGTTCAGCATCACAAAGTTACTGCAATTTATCCTGAGGGGGACATATCTGAATCAAATTTCATGGCAATCCATTAAATAGTTGTTAAGATATTTCACTCAAAACTAGTATCAACTGAGGAAAAGTCATGGGATCAACAAAAGTGGGATGAATTCATCTGTACAAAATGTCATAGGAGTCCATCCAGTAGTTTTAAGATACTTTAGTCTGGACCAAAGTGGTGGACAGACCGAGCGTCCAAGAGACTGACATTGCCATCCATAGACTCATGCTGATAGCTTGGCTGATAAAAATGAAATTATTGTTTGTAATCTACCACAAATTAACCAGAAGGAGACGTTGCCACATTCTAGCAGCTGCTGGACCACTAGAGTGTGTTACCACTGGTGTTAGCAAATGCTGCCTCACTATTACCCTAAACTTAGATAGTGAACATGGTAAAAGTTAACATCAGCATGTTACCATTGTCATTAAAAGCATGTTAGCATGCTGACGGTAGCACTTAGCATCACAGCCTCAAAGAGGCTGTACTCAGCCATTGTCACTGCTTTGTATCAGCATGTACTAGTAGTAGTAGTTTTCTACTAATATATTATTTATTTTTACAGGTGGCTGAGTGGTTGTGCCCTGAACACGATGAAAAGCTGAAACTGTTCTGTGTCACAGATCAGCAGTTAACTTGTATCATATGCCGTGATGGGGAGAGGCATGAAGGACACAAGTTCAAACCAGTCAAAGAAGCAGCTGCATCTCTGAGGCAGGAGATGGAAAACGGTATAGAGAAGCTTTCTTCTAATATCCATGCCATAGAGAGCCAAGCCAACTCACAAAGGGAAGAAATAACAAAAACCAAGAAGAAGTCTCATCAGCTGATGACCCAAATCTGCAGCCAGTTTGAGGAGATGCACCAGTTACTGAGGAAGAGAGAAGATGAGATCAAGAAAGAACTGAAACACAAAGAGGAAGACGCTGTTGAGAAAATGAGCAAGAGATTAAATGCTATAGAAACAGCTTTGTCTGAGAGCAGAGAGCTTGAGGGAAAGGTGACATTGGTTCTGAATATTACCGACCCTGAGAGGTTCTTAAAGAGCTGGACTGAGGGTAACAGCAGGACTCCAGAAGATTTATTCAGGCCCAGAGCAGATGATCTTGAAGTGGTGAATACATCTCTCTCTCTGGGGCCTTATGAAAGTCACCTGCAGTTCTTCATGTGGAAGGAGATGCTCCAGGTGATCCAACCCCGAGAAGAAAAGCTGTCACTCAAAAGCAACAGTGCAAATATAACTGTGTCTGATTATGGAAGAAGTTTGTTGTGTACTACCAACCAACAAACCAACCAAGCTCAATCAGGTTTCTCATTTCAAAGATCTTCTTTTGGCTCCGCCCGAGTATTTGGCCAACCCACAGTCCACAGTGGAGACACTTTTGGGTTTGGCCCACAAGCAGGCAGTTTTGGCGCAAGCGCAGGATTTGGCAACTACACATCTTCAGGACAGCATCTCAAAAAGTCTCCCTTAAGCACAGATCATGTATTCAGTGTCAACGAGTTCATCTCAGGGCAGCATTACTGGGAAGTAGAGGTTGGACAAAGGATCTATTGGGAACTGGGGGTAAAAGATTATTTCCTAAAATGTGATGGCCAAAAATATACCACCTGTAGTCCACTTAATACCACAGAGCTAACGTTTGGAGGCAGACCTCGAAAGATTGGGATTTACCTAAACTGCCCATCCAAGAAGGTCTCCTTCTATGATGCAGACAACATGTCACATATTCACACAATGAGCTCTGATCTCATGCCCATGCCGGTGTCGGCATATTTTAAAGTGGCAGCAGATCGTAACCGCCTGACAGTGTGCTGGTACTGAGATGCAGGATGAATAATGAGCCAACAGGAAATCATTGAGCCCTGGAATAAACAAACAAACAAACAAACAGCCACGATAAATATCATACTGATTGTTGTGTAACAATAGCCATCTTATCTATTTACTTTTCATCAGAATTTTGCTTGTTTATCTTTTTTGTTCTCTTAAACTCATCTTTGTTTCAATATATTGTTTTATGTTGTTATTACTTCCCTGCATGAGGTTTGAGCAAGCTACTGTATATCGTATGAGGTGCAATAGTAGTGATAGTGGTGGGGGGGTTAACAATTAATATAACCATGTAACATAATAAACCACAATTTACAATAGATGACAGACATGCATTAGATTATATTTTATTGTTCCTCAGCTGGGCAGTTTTGTGAAAATATGGAAAAATGTTTGCAAACTCATGTTGTACTGATTCAGTGATCTATGTAGTGTTTTGATTTTTGGTGGTGGATCTGCTCTGTTGTTTACATTTCATCTAATCATGTTTGTGCCTTTTTAGCAAGAAATTATTATAAGCAAAACAAATCAAATGATAAACAAAACAAAGTTGTTTCTATAATTGTCTTCATTTCAGTAATGTATCGTCAAAATCATGATGGCTGAGAGTGTTTAACACATTGAAACTAACAGTAAGAAAATTCAAACAAATGCACAAAACACATTATTTATTTGATGCATGTTTTTATAAACGCTCCATATGTGTTGTGATGAAGATTTTTCTTCATTTGCTTGTGTATTTGCTGTTATATAAATCATATTTGTGTCTTTTCAGTTCCCTACATATATGTTTCTTTTACATTTTATATTCATACATTTTTACGTTTTATGTATGTTATGTAAGTTTTGAATTGCCTTGGTGCTACACTGTCAGGGCACTTTTATCCTTCTTTGGGCATCAAATGGCTACTTGTTTTTCAGTTGAACTCGAATTTACTAAAGAAGATAATATGTAAGTTAAATAAGTGCTGACAACAAGAAGAAATAACTTGTACCTACAGCCCAGACAGTCCTCCCATTTTGTTGTAATATAACGCTGGGGTGTTATATTACACTTCTCAGTTTGCAGAAGTGAACTTTGAATCTGTTAGAGCACTAATGTGTTGTTTTGGGTAATTATCTGATTATCTGGCCATTAAAATTTGGAATAAAAACAAAAGTGGGTGACAACTTTAAGTGATAGGGTGTGGCTTTTTGAAGAAAGTGAAACTTAAAAATTGCTGAGTCAGTGGTAATCAGAGCAAAGGAGGACAACGAGCTATGGCGTCTGTTTTTTATTCAGAGGATTTGAGTTGCTGTATTTGTCTGACTATCTTCACTGATCCTGTGACTCTTCACTGCGGCCACTCTTTCTGCAGAACATGTATTACAGAGGTTCTGAACTCACAGCATCAATGCCCACAGTGTCGGACAGAGATACAGGATCTCACAGAACCTCTTCAAACAAGCCATATATTGAAAAGCCTCGCTGAAAAGGCCAAAGAAGCTGAGAAGGAGAAAGAGCACAGAAGTGAGAGAGCAGAGGTATGTTGGTGGTATTTATACTGCAATGTTGTTATGTTGTAGCCTATCAAGCGATGACAGAGGCAGATGATTAATTTTGGACTCTTTGCGCATCTGATGTCGTGTATATTCTTTATACCTCACACCTTTGTTGTCTTTTGTTGTAATATATAATATAATACATCATGTTTTAATCCCATATATTATATTTCTGTGTCTGCAGTCAATTTTACACCAAACTGTAAAGAGTGCAAGGTGCGTCGAGGCTGAAGTTGGCATGCAACTCACAGTCATTTTTAAGCTAATTAATGAACTGAAAAACATTTTTTAAAAAAAGGGGGAGAGAAATGAAATGAGAATGAATCGTATACCACTATACTCAGATCTGTCATTTCTGGACTAGATTAACATCAGAATCAGAATTAACTGATTATTATATAATCAATTAATGACCACATCAAACCTCCACATGGGTATCAAAACCAAACATCACGGTATGATACAATACGGTCAACTAAAGCAGATAACAGTATAGTCTGCAGAGTGATATATTATAGTCTATAGTTTATCAGCACAAACAAGACAAGGAGAGGTCAAATAGCAAAACAGCCTATAAACACAAATGTATGAGCATTAAATCAAAAACACGCCAGGCTGCCTACAAGGGATCCAGTCCTCATCAACACCCATCACATACAGTGCTAACAGTGAATAACACAGTTAATTGGGAATAGCCCTTTCTATTAAAACAGAAGCAACCACAGAGGCCTGACTTCAGTGTCGATTGGTTTAAATTTTTGGTAAATCCAAAATATGTGAGTTTTGGACATATCTGTATGCTGAGTACAAAACAGAAATGAATAATGGTGATTCGGTGCATAGACTGAGTTGGACTAAGAAAGTTTGTTTTTTTCTGATGTTTGAGTTAAAGTGAGAGAAGTTTATGATGTTGCACCACCACGCATCGATGGTGATAGCAAGAATAGTGTGCATACCTGTATCTTTATGAAAGTGAATTAGTGATGAATCACCCATGTGCATGAATCATATATCAATAATAGCCTAATTTTACGCATGAGCCATGATGATGAAGGTACAGAAAAATAGAAATGCATGGCAGAAACAGCATATTGTCAATATTGTAGAGACCTCTCAAACTTCACAAATCATGTTTTTTAGGGGAGTTCTTCCCTTATTAAGAGGAGCCAAGCTCCTCCTGGCTCCCCTGTAGTTCGCACCCTGATCACAGCCTCAAAGAGCCACTAGTGTGGCTGTACTCAGTTACTGTCACTGCTTTGTATCAGCATGTACTAGTAGTAGTAGTTTTTGTTTTTTTATTTGTAAAAAATTATAATCATTTATTATAGCTGTTGCATTTACCAATAGATTATTTATTTATCTGTTTATTTTTACAGGTGAATGAGTGGTTGTGCTCTGAACACGATGAAAAGCTGAAACTGTTCTGCGTCACAGATCAGCAGTTAACTTGTATCATATGCCGCGATGGGGAGAGGCATGAAGGACACAAGTTCAAACCAGTCAAAGAAGCAGCTGCATCTCTGAGGCAGGAGATGGAAAAGGGTATAGAGAAGCTTTCTGCTGATATCCATGCCATAGAGAGCCAAGCCAACTCACAAAGGGAAGAAATAACAAAAACCAAGAAGAAGTCTCATCAGTTGATGACCCAAATCTGCAGCCAGTTTGAGGAGATGCACCAGTTTCTGAGGAAGAGAGAAGATGAGATCAAGGAAGACCTGAAACACAAAGAGGAAGATTCTGTTGAGAAAATGAACAAGAACTTAAATGCTATAGAAACAGCTTTGTCTGAGAGCAGAGAGCTGGAAGGAAAGGTGACATCGGTTCTGAATATTACCGACCCTCAGAGGTTCTTAAAGAGCTGGACTGAGGATAACAGCAGGACTCAAGAAGATTTATCCAGGCCCAGAGCAGATGATCTCAAAGTGGTGAATACATCTCTCTCTCTGGGGCCTTATGAAAGTCACCTGCAGTTCTTCATGTGGAAGGAGATGCTCCAGGTGATCCAACCCCGAGAAGAAAAGCTGTCACTCAAAAGCAACAGTGCGACTATAACTGTGTCTGATGATGGGAGAAGTTTGTTATGTACCAACCAACAAGCCAACCAAGCTCAATCACACTTGTCATTTCCAGTGTCCAAAAGCTCTTCTTTTCGCCCCGCCTCACCATTGAGCCAACCCGCAGCCCTCGCTGTTGCTCACTCTACCTCAACATCGGGCCAACCCACAGCCTCCACTCTTTTTCGCCGCCCCGCCTCAACATTGAGCCAACCCACAGCCCTCGCTGTTGCTCACTCTACCTCAACATCAGGCCAACGCATAGCCTCCACTCTTTTTCGCCGCCCCGCCTCAACATTGGGCCAACCCACAGCCTCCACTCTTGTTCATTCCACTGGAGTATTTGGAGGATCTGGCACCCACACATCTCCTGGACAGCATCTCAAAAAGTCTCCCTTAAGCACAGATCATGTAATCAGTGTCAACGAGTTCACCTCAGGCCAGCATTACTGGGAAGTCGAGGTTGGACAAAGGAACTATTGGGAACTGGGGGTAAAAGATTATTTCCTGAAATATGATGGCCAAAAATATACCACCTGCAGTCCAAATATAATCACAGAGCTAACGTTTGGAGGCAGACCTCGAAAGATTGGGATTTACCTAAACTGCCCATCCAAGAAGGTCTCCTTCTATGATGCAGACAACATGTCACATATTCACACTATGAGCTCTGGTCTAATGCCCATGCCAGTGTCGGCATATTTTAAAGTGGCAGCAGATCCTAACCGCCTGACAGTGTGCTGCTACTGAGATGCAGGATGAATAATGAGCCAACAGGAAATCATTGAGCCCTGGAATAAACAAACAAACAAACAAACAAATGGCCAAGATAAATATCGTACTGATTGTTGTTTAACAATAGCCATCTTATCTACTTATTTTCATCAGAATTTTACTTGTTTATCTTTTTTGTTCTCTTAAACTCATCTGTGTTTCAATATATTGTTTTATGTTGCTATTACTTGAGGTTTGAGCAAGCTACTGTATATCGTGTATGGTGCAATAGTAGTGATAGTGGTAGGGTGGGGGGGTTAACAATTAATATGATCATGTAACATAATAAACCACAATTTTCAATAAAGGAAGGACATGCTTTAGATTATATTTTATTGTTCCTCAGCTGGGCAGTTTTGTTAAAATATGGAAAAATGTTTGCAAATGTTTGCATCGATTCAGTGATCTATGTAGTGTTTTGATTTTTGGGGTTGGAGCTGCTCTGTTGTTTACATCTCCTCTAATCATGTATTGTGCTTTTTTAGCAAGAAATTATTATAAGACAATCTGCAAAACAGGTCAAATAAACAAAACAAAGTTGTTTCTATAATTGTCTTCATTTCAGTAAGATACTATCAAAATCACGATGGCTGAGAGTGTTTAACACATTGAAACTAACAGTAAGAAAATGCAAACAAATACACAAAACACATTATTTATTTGACGCATGTTTTTATAAATGCTCCATATGTGTTGTGGTGAAGATCTTTTTTCATTTGCATGTGTATTTGCTGCTATATAAATCCCACTTTTCTCCTTCTTTGGGCATCAAATGGCTACTTACTTTTCAGTTGAACTTGAATTTACTAAAGAAGATAATATGTAAGTTAAATAAGTGCTGACAACAAGAAGAAATAACTCACAAAAGTGCAGCAATAGTACCTTCAGTCCTGGAACTTAAACAAAGTTGCACTAAAATAAAGTGCAACAATTGTTCCTACAGCCCAGACAAAGTCCTCCCAGTCCTCCAGACAAGAAGGCAAGTGGGGGTCAGATCACCATTCAGTGACTGTTTGGTGGCTGTTGGGCATAAACTGACTGACCAGTAAGGACTTGAAGAACAAACCAGATGAAAACCCATGCAAGTCAGTGGGTAAAAAGAGGAAAAAACATTAAGAAGGGAGAACAAGTGCATATTTCCAAAAGCTGTATAAAACTTCTATTCTTCTTTGGGCATCAAATGGCTATTATAATATAACTTTTATTCGTTCTTCCTTGGCTCTAAAAACAATTAATTCAGTTTTATCTTTGTTTCATTGAAGAAAATTCTGACACATCCAATCGTTGATTTGTTCAATGCATTTATTCAGTGCTTGTATTGGACCGTAGTGCCCTGGTAATGTGGTTATGTAAATGTGTGTGTCATCTGCATAACTGTGGTAACATATTTTGTTGTAATATAACGCTGGGATGTTATATTACACTTCTCTGTGTGCTTCTGAATCTTATTGGTCCTAGAAAGTGCAAGTTAAGAAATTGGAAACATTCATATTTACCCTCAGTTTGCAGAAGTGAACTTTAAATCTGTTGGAGCACTAATGTGTTGTTTTGTCTAATTGTCTGATTATCTGGTCATTAAAATTTGGAATGAAAACTAAAGTGGGTGACAGCTTTAAATGATGGGGTGTGGCTTTCTGAGGAAAGTGAAACTTAAAAATTGCTGAGTCAGTGGTAATCAGAGCAAAGGAGGACAACGAGCTATGGCGTCTGTTTTTTACTCAGAGGATTTGAGTTGCTATATTTGTCTGACTATCTTCACTGATCCTGTGATTCTTCACTGCGGCCACTCTTTCTGCAGAACATGTATTACAGAAGTCCTGAACACAAAGCATCAATGCCCACAGTGTCTGACAGAGACATCGGTTCTCACAGAATCTCTTCAAACAAACCATGTATTGAAAAGCCTCGCTGAAAAGGCTAAAGAAGCTGAGAAGATGAAGAAAGAGCACAGAAGTGAGAGAGCAGAGGTATGTTGGTGGTATTTATGCCGCAACGTAGTTATCTTGTAGCCTATCAAGCGATGACAGAGGCAGATGTTTATTGGGACTTTTTGATGTCGTTTATATTCTGTATCCCTCACACCTGTGTTGCCGTTTGTTATAATATATAATATAATTTGTCGTGTTTTAATCTCATATATTTGTGTGACTGCAGTCAGTGTTACACTAAACTGTAAACAATGCAAAACCCACAGTATCATCCGACCAAAGTGCGTCATTATTAAAGGCCTGTCATTCGTCAAAAGCAAATTCCAGTGCTTTAAATTTGTAACATCTGATAAGTATTCAAAGTTAATAGAATGGGACTTAACATTTTCGTGATTAGGCGGTACTGTGTATGAATTTTAACTACATTTCAACTACAACACAATAGATAGTATTGAAGCAGAAGTCCAGGCCACATGCATAAACGATGAGTACGCACATAAACCATTCACCATGCACCATGCATTTCCTGCATATATGCTGGTATTAATAAACACAGAATGTGCGGTGAGAGTGTGCACCTCATGCATTCTTTAGACCATCCGTATACATTTTTTTCCAACGCGATGATGGGTGATGTGATGAGATGAAATATAAGGTGAGAGACGGAATATTTTGATAAAACTTTGCTCGTTTAGGTTGATAACCAGCTGCTCTGATTGTGTGATATTTTTTACGTTTACACAGAGATTTGTAAAATGCCAAAGGCGCATTCATTTTGCTCTTAATATTCTTTTTATTTGTGACACTTCTTGTAAAGTCGGTTTAGATATGAGCGTAATCATTGATTACAGTTCTGAGATATCACTGCCAACGATGGTTTACAGTCCATGGGATGAATTATGGACGCTATAAAGAGACACACAGCTGTGCGTAATGGTCGTGCGTAATGACAGCTGCTCTGCTGTTGGAGAATCTCGCTGTTGCAACATAATCGGCGAAACTGCACTTCTTCTTTCCCCTTTGTTTCACTGACAGGTGTACAGACTGGTGAAACAGGCAGTGAACTGATGTGAAAACGGCGGGTTAAGGGCGTGTCTTCATCCATTTATGGATTATTGTGGGTGTGGAAATGAGGCTCGTGCACGTGCGCCCAATTCCACAATGACGAGATATTGAAACAGAACCATGCATTGCATAAATCTGACGAAAATAATGCATATGCATATTTCTGCCTTTGTACATACACACAGTTTTAGTCATGAATCTACAGAGTTTTATGCGTGTGGTTCCAGGTGTCTAGATGACATTATACTACCATCAAATCCAGACAATAAATACAATGTATGTTGTCAACAATAAAATCACTCCCAATCAAACAAGAAAAATATGTAACATTCAAATTAAGTAGGATGATGAGATCACACACTGAGCTTCCCATAAGCCACAATTTCATGGACTTTCTAAAACTGTGGTGGTTACTTATGTTTTGACAATGCAATGGTAACTTATTCTATTTTCCTGCACCACAGAACTAATGATCAAACACCCATGTTGGTCTTGAACCTCAGCAAGAAAATAAACAACACTAGCTGTAGTCTGATAGGCATGATTTCCCCCAACCTCACTAAAGTGGTCTTTGAGGAGGAAGTTGTAGTTCTAAGGCTCTTGGCTTCACCAGTCAGCGCTGCATTCCTAGCTCAGTGTAATAACAATGTCATTAGTTTGCAGGTATAAACCAAAGTATTGGACATAGAAATTTTGACCAGATGATGGTGCTACTGTACATTAAAGGTCAGGATCACAAAGTTACTGCAATTTATCCTGAGGGGGACATATCTGAATCAAATTTCATGGCAATCCATTAAATAGTTGTTAAGATATTTCACTCAAAACTATAAATATCAACCTCATCAAGGAAAAGTCGTGGGATCACCAAAAGTGGGATGAATTCATCCATACAAAATATCATAGGAGTCCATCCAGTAGTTTTAAGATACTTCAGTCTGGACCAAAGTGGTGGACAGACCGAGCGTCCAAGAGACTGACATTGCCATCCATAGACTCATGCCGATAGCTTGGCTGATAAAAATGAAATTATTGTTTGTAATCTACCACAAATTAACCAGAAGGAGACAATAAGAGGGACAAAGGAGATAATGAGACGTTACCACATTCTAGCAGCTGCTAGAGACCACTAGGATGTATTACCACTAGTGTTAGCAAATGCTGCCTTGCTAACACCCTAAACTAAGATAGTGAACATGGTAAAAGTTAACATCAGCATGTTACTGTTGTCATTGAGAGCATGTTACCATGCTGACGGTAGCTCTTAGCATCACAGCCTCAAAGAGCCACTAGTGTGGCTGTACTCAGCCACTGTCACTGCTTTGTATCAGTATGTACTAGTAGTAGAAGTTTTTGTTTTTTCTATTTGTAAAGTATGATCATCTTTTATTATAGCTGTTGCATATACTAACAAATTATTTATTTATCTATTTATTTTTACAGGTGGATGAGTGGTTGTGCTCTGAACACGATGAAAAGCTGAAACTGTTCTGCGTTACAGATCAGCAGTTAACTTGTATCATATGCCGCGATGGGGAGAGGCATGAAGGACACAAGTTCAAACCAATCAAAGAAGCAGCAGCATCTCTGAGGCAGGAGATGGAAAACGGTATAGAGAAGCTTCCTGCTGATATCCACGCCATAGAGAGCCAAGCCAACTCACAAAGGGAAGAAATAACAAAAACCAAGAAGAAGTCTCATCAGTTGATGACCCAAATCTGCAGCCAGTTTGAGGAGATGCACCAGTTACTGAGAAAAAGAGAAGATGAGATCAAGAAGGAACTGAAACACAAAGAGGAAGACACTGTTGAGAAAATGAACAAGAACTTAAATGCTATAGAAACAGCTTTGTCTGAGAGCAGAGAGCTGGAGGGGAAGGTGACATCGGTTCTGAATATTACCAACCCTGAGAGGTTCTTAAAGAGCTGGACTGAGGATAACAGCAGGACTCCAGAAGAATTATTCAGGCCCAGAGCAGATGATCTCAAAGTGGTGAATACATCTCTCTCTCTGGGGCCTTATGAAAGTCACCTGCAGTTCTTCATGTGGAAGGAGATGCTCCAGGTGATCCAACCCCGAGAAGAAAAGCTGTCACTCAAAAGCAACAGTGCAAATATAACTGTGTCTGATTATGGAAGAAGTTTGCTATGTACTACCAACCAAGCTCAATCAGGTTTCTCATTTCAAGGATCTTCTTTTGGCTCCACCGGAATATTTGGCCAACCCACAGTCCACAGTGGAGGCCCTTTTGGGTTTAGCCCACAAGCAGGCAGTTTTGGCGCGAGCGCAGGATTTGGCACCCACACATCTTCAGGACAGCGTGAGGACATTTATTCCGTAAACACAGATCATGTATTCAGTGTCAACGAGTTCACCTCAGGGCAGCATTACTGGGAAGTCGAGGTTGGACAAAGGAACTATTGGGAACTGGGGGTAAAAGATAATTTCCTAAAATATGATGGCCAAAAATATACCACCTGTAGTCCAAATATAATCACAGAGCTAACGTTTGGAGGCAGACCTCGAAAGATTGGGATTTACCTAAACTGCCCATCCAAGAAGGTCTCCTTCTATGATGCAGACAACATGTCACATATTCACACTATGAGCTCTGATCTCATGTCCACGCCAGTGTCGGCATATTTTAAAGTGGCAGCAGATCCTAACCGCCTGACAGTGTGCTGGTACTGAGGTGCAGGATGAATAATGAGCCAACAGGAAATCATTGAGCCCTGGAATAAACAAACAAACAAACAAACAAACGGCCAAGATAAATATCATACTGATTGTTGTTTAACAATAGCCATCTTATCTACTTATTTTTCATCAGAATTTTACTTGTTTATCTTTTTTTGTTCCCTTAAACGTCTCTGTTTCAATATATTGTTTTATGTTGCTAATACTTGAGGTTTGAGCAAGCTACTGTATATCGCGTATGGTGCAATAGTAGTGATAGTGGTGGGGTGGGGGGGTTAACAATTAATATGACCATGTAACATAAACCACAATTCACAATAAAGTAAAGATATGCATTAGATTATATTTTATTGTTGCTCCGCTGAGCAGTTTTGTTAAAATATGGAAAAACGTTTGCAAATGTTTGCATCGATTCAGTGATCTATGTAGTGTTTTGATTTTTGGGGTTGGAGCTGCTCTGTTGTTTACATCTCCTCTAATCATGTATTGTGCTTTTTTAGCAAGAAATTATTATAAGACAATCTGCAAAACAAGTCAAATAAACAAAACAAAGTTGTTTCTATAATTGTCTTCATTTCAGTAAGATACTATCAAAATCACGATGGCTGAGAGTGTTTAACACATTGAAACTAACAGTAAGAAAATGCAAACAAATACACAAAACACATTATGTATTTGATGCATGTCTTTGTAAATGTTCCATATGTGTTGTGGTGAAGATCTTTTTTCATTTGCTTGTGTATTTGCTGCTATATAAATCCCACTTTTCTCCTTCTTTGGGCATCAAATGGCTACTTACTTTTCAATTGAACTTGAATTTACTAAAGAAGATAATATGTAAGTTAAATAAGTGCTGACAACAAGAAGAAATAACTCACAAAAGTGCAGCAATAGTACCTCCAGTCCTAGAACTTAAAGTTGCACTAAAATAAAGTGCAACAATTGTTCCTACAGCCCAGACAAAGTCCTCCCAGTCCTCCAGACAAGAAGGCAAGTTGGGGTCAGATCACCATGCAGTGAGTGTTTGGTGGCTGTCAGGCATAAATTGACTGACCAGTAAGGATTTGAAGAACAAACCAGATGAAAACCCATGCAAGTCAATGGGTAAAAAAGAAGAAAAACATTAAGAAGGGAGAACAAGTACAAATGTCCAAAAGCTGTACAAAACTTTTATCCTTTCCTAGGCATCAAATGGCTATTGTAATGAAACCATGTGAGACGTTTAGAGGGGAAATGTGGAACTGCAAACAACTTACAGATATCTGTAACATGACAAAATAACTTACCAAAGTGCAGCAATAGTACCTCCAGTCCTAGAACTTAAACAAAGTTGCAGTAAAATAAAGTGTAACAATTGTACCTACAGCCCAGTCCAAAGAAGACAAGTGGGGGTTAGATTACCATTCAGTGAGTGTTTCCTATCCTTTTTTTTTTTTTTTATCCTTTCTTAGGCATCAAATGGCTATTGTAATTAAACCATCTCAGACGTTTAGAGGGGAAATGTGGAACTGCAAACAACTTACAGACATCTGTAATATGACAAAACGCCCCAACTAGACTCTGTTTTTTTGTAGGGGGGTTGGGATCGACTGGTTTAATCCTTATCTATTTATGAATGAATCTTTAACTATGAAGCATGAAGCTTATCGTGTGATTTACTTCATGTAAAATCTTGATCTGAACAGTAACTATAGCTGTCAAATAAATGTTGTGGAGTAAAAAGTACAATATTTCCCTCTGAATTGTGGTGAAGTAGAAGTATTAAGTTGCATATAATGGAAAGTACCTCAAACCTGTAGTTAAGTACATTCTACCACTGGACACTAGTGGAGGTTTGTGTAAAACAATCTTCATTATGTTCCCAGGACCCTACCACCAAATATATTTTCCATATATCAATGCCAATTTACTTTCTGAAGACTGATCTTCCTGCCTGGAAGTAGCTATGTATCATGTTGACAGCAAACTAATAGACATAGATGTTCATCCATGCACACAGGGGTCAGTAAGCCAGGGTTGTGACCGTGGTTTAAGAGCAGTGAGAGGACAGTGCGACCTGTTTCTTCCCTTTTTAAAAAAAAGGGTTTGACATATCCTGTTATTCAGACAAATCACCAGCAGCCCGTAGAGACACAGAACATGCTGACAGGACACTGGATATCCTTCAGGCTCCGCAGGGTGTCGGTAATCTCTTTCAGTTGGCATGTTAGGCTGCAGGGAGAAGGGAAAGTAGGTCTCTAAGGTGTAAGACATCGCTTGTTTCAGCATATCTGTGTCTTCACCTTCAGGAGTATAATAAAGGGGGCTGGTTGTATATACTGTATATATGACCTAGTTTAATAGTATGTGATAATAGGATAAATAATATCTTCCAGAATATTAAATCAATCATGAGAATGAATAGTAGAGTGAGGGTCAAATCAAGAAAAGGAGGAAATCTGTTTATTGTATGTATCTTATTGGAGAACCAATGATTGGTTGACACTATTAGTTCCCATCCAGATCGGTTGTGAGTATGCAATACTGAAAGAGCAGATATGAATCTCTGATATTAGTATGTCAAGTTTCCGCAAGGTATGGTGGGAAACTCCAATGGTGACATGTATGAGAATCCTTTAATATGCTCAGAAATGGCTTTCCCCAGTATACTACTGGTTAAAAGTCAAACCAGATAATCTCTGTGGTTTGATACTGGCAGCAGACCTTTGTTGCATGTTGTTTCTGTTTCTTTCTATCCTCTTGTTTCCTGTCATCTCTACTGTTTCCATCTAATAAAGGTGTAAAATGCCCAAAACGTCCTTGAAAAAATGTGTTTATTTATTGGTTTATTTAACAGGGACAGTGTACATTAATAAACATTATTGTAAATTAGCCAAGAGGCTGGTTTTTTTAATCTGTGGTCTCTGGACAGATGCTCAGAAAAATTTTAACAATCCTATGATAACTGATCAAACTTCATCTGCTGAGGAAGATCATGTGATGTCTCCAGAACAGCGACTAACAGACGTTGAGGTGAGATTGTTCTGCAACTTCAAATTTGAAACACTTTAAACATTATGAGTTCAAAGCAGTTATTGGAGGAATTGAAATCTTAGTTTTGAACATTCACAATTTTTTAATTTTTTAGTTGCAGGTTTAAACTTTACAGCTTTCCTTTCAAAATTGGATTTAATGTGATACATTTAGATTATTTAATCTAATATGTTACCCCCAACTAATCCCTTTTAGAAAGCTGTAACAAGAAAAGGAAAGTAATAATTATGATTTATGATTGCTAATTATTTGGATTCTTCCAATTTTATTTATTCAACTGCGTAATTATATTTTCTGATAATTTTATTTCCTAACACAAATTAATAAATGCTGTTTTAAAGGCTTATCTACACCGCCAGGAATAGAGTTCTGGTGGGCTAATAATAAATACTTATTTATTCATTCATTTATTTAGTTTTATTGGCTGAATACTAGTCTGTTTAAAATATATTCAGTCTGAAAATCCAAGAATAATAAAATTAAATACCCACTTTATGTAGCATTACGTGCTGTGATGTGAATTTTGGAGTATTTACAAGAACTGTTTTGATACATACATATGTTTGTAGCTTATAAGATGGATCCATGTAAACTGTGTTATTAAGGAACCTTGAGCTGATCAGTCCTAGTAATATTCCTGTGTATTACAAACATACATGTTCAGCTTTGAATGTCCCTTAAAGACCTGAGATAATGCACGTGAGATAAAAGGGGATGCTTTTATCTCACGTGCCTTTCAGTATCATGAACAATACCGTTCATTATGAATGAGGGAGCACCTGGGAAGCAAAAAGCTGCTTTCTTGTGTAAAACCTAATGATGATAAATATGTTTAATAGTCAATTCTTCACACAAATAGGCGTCTCCATCTTTATCCATTTGTGTTGTTTGGGGAAAGTAGTAGAAAAATCAGATAGCAAGGCTGCCGGGAAAGTCACTTTTCTTCTTTGCTCAGCTGATTGTCTCTTCCATCCTTTTTTAGTGCTTAAGCATCTAAATGGTTTCTGTCTGTGCCGCTCCATCAGCCTCCGCCCTTGACATAAGTGGGCAAATTGTGTTGGTTATGCAACCTGGGTAATGTCACATCGGCTTCTGTCTTTTCAATCTCTGCACTTTCAGTTTTTTTTTCTCCTCTGGTGAGCAGGAGGAATGAAAACAAAAGATGTGAGGGGTGATGCTTAAACCCAGTGTCCTTCTACATATCTGACATATTTGGAGAGTGATATGAATGTTTTGTGTTCTCATTCTACAGCAGATAAGAGGCTTTCCTAAGGGCTGCGTTCAGTTTGAAGTTGAATTTTGAATGTTCCCAAAGGCTGTTGACTATAGTGTTGGGTGCAAATGCCAGTAAACTCACTGTAACTTGGTCATTGGAAGTGTGGTACATCTAGTCATGTAGATATAGTTAGCAAAAATGTTGTAGTAATACGTTTATCCAATTAAACCCACAGATCTCACTGTCAAGTTTTCATTGAATTGTTGGGACATTTCTGGGACATTTTCATGGTCCCAGAATTACATATTTTTAGCTTGGATGTCAGTGATGATTTAAAAAAAAGCATTTTATAGGATAAAAATAGACAGGGAGTGTTTCACAAGCCTGTCAACTGTCTGGAAAAACAACCGGGTTCAGAGAAAAAGCCAACTCTCACATCCATAAGCTTTTTGAGGACAACAGACAATCTTTTGTTAAACTGCAAATTATTCAAGGAAATAGTTTACAAAATTGCCACAAGAAGACAGAATTACACCCAGGTCAGCGGGCTCAATTGAAGACACTACGAACAGAGTTAAGAAAAGAGTACAAATTAATCTAATATTCATAGAAATGTATTGCCGTTTGATAACACGAAAGAGACAGCATTTGTTTTGCTACATCAGAAGTGACAATAAATAAAACTTTTTGCTACTTTAAAGCACAGAACTGTGTGCAGTAATTGATGCTGGATGTATAAATTACATGTAAAAGCCTATAATTGTATTATTGTCTATAATTATATTTCATGTTTCTGAGTATTGTGTCTAACTTGATCATAACAAAAGTTTATTTGTTCCAAAGTCGGAAAAAATAATTAATTTCCGAGAACAGTAAGTGTTGAGGAATTTATCTTTATGGTAGTGGAGCAGAGATGTGTGTGACACACATACATAGGACAACATGACCTCACATTCAGTGCAAAGAGCATGACTGATTATGGTATATTTCATTTTATGATAAGATAACAATATATATCAGGAAATAGTAAAAATGAAATAGTACATTTTCTGGAAATTCACCTGAGAGTAAATCCTGTAAATCCAACATCGTCATAAAGCAGTTCTGCTGTTTTGTTTTTTAACTTTATTGACAGACTGTTGAATACAGTATGTAAAAGATAACAAGAGCTTGACGAGACACAAAGCCAGGAATTACAAAAAGAATACATACAGGCGAATAAACAGCATAAGAGAAAATGAAGTTTAAAAGGTACAATAAAAAAATAAATACATAAAAAATCTATTTAAGAAAAAAAAAAGGGGTTTTCATGAGTTTACTGAATCTACATTTCTAAATATAAAATGTCTTTGAACATGTTAAAGCACTTGATAATGTACTGAAAAGAAATGTACATATTAATTTAAGTAAAAGTGTGGGTCTTATTAATGAGGAGCAGTCCTGCTAATTGATTTGCTAACCATAGATTGGCACTTCAGTAAACCAGTATAGCACTGGTTGATTAAAACTCCACAATGTCACACATTATAAAATCACCCAACTCTGCTATCATACACAGAATATAACACACTTGAACACAAGAAAAACAAACAAACAATCAACTATTTCTCAACTCAACTCAGCTCAATTTCATTGAAGTCTGTGTAACGGCTAGTATGGCTAAAAATCTAATTAAACTATGCTTTGTTTTGGGTTTGCAATACATTTTAACAGCAGATGTTGGTATGTATGCTTACAGTTGAAAATGCTATATAATGATATATAGATTTGCACTAAGATACAAAGCCAGTACAATGAATAGAAACTGGAATCTTGTATGTAGAACAGAGAAGTGCTGCTGAGAAGGATTTATAATGCAATGATCTCTTAAGCAAATATATTATATTTATATATTTTGTTTGTAACCTCTGGCATACTGTTGTATTGTATTGTGTATCTGGGTTGTCTGTATTAGGTCTTATGTTGTATTCATAAAATGTAAATAAAAAAATATAAAAAATCTTTTAAAATTAACATATTTGTTTTTTAAGCATAAAAACAGTTTAAATTTTTACAGTATGACGCTTCGCCGCTGTATGGCACTAATCACCTCTCATACATGCACAGCCAGGCAGAAGGGGGCGTTCCCGGTCTGAAGCAAAGCTCCGGTCATTTCAGCTCCGAGCTCAGAGTCAGTGAGGAGGGAGAGCTGAGCGGGGACGGACGCTGCTGCTCGGTCCGGTGGATACAAACCAAGATGATCTTCTTCTAAAATTAAAACCTCGTCTTTTAAAACAAACCGAATAGGTCCGGGAACATCCGTTATAAAAAAAAAAAAAAAAGGCTCGTGAATCCAGCTCGTGGTGAGGAGACAGATGAGTCCGCGGTGTCTGTAGGTTGGTCTTGTCTTTGTTCGGCTGTGACATCTGTCCCTCACCTCCAAAAATGGATCATTTAGAGAAGGAGCACAGGTCGGACGAGGAGGCTGAATATGAAGACGAGGAGGTGGATCCCAGGATTCAGGTAACTCATCTTCACATCCACTGTATCGATTAGTGGTTTTCATTGATACGGGTTCATTGTAGACCAGCCAGCAGCACCGAGTCCAGCATGATGCAGCCTCTGCGTTTTCTCAACCATTTCACTGTTCCTCCTTTTTAATTATAAGAAATACTAAACGTGAACTGTCCAGTTAACATGTTACATCTAAAATAATTCATTTTTTTCTTTATTTTTTCTCAACTTTATCGACAACAGTCAAACTCAAAAAACATTAACCTATAAGAGGAGTATGGAGAACAAAAAGAGGAAATTTTAGTATTATGACATAAAAGAAAGGGTAAAGGGCAGGAAGCAGTAAAAACAAAATAATACATAAGAGGAAGAAGAAAAATTAATAAATAAAGGTTTACAGATTAGTAATCGAGTAACATTAGTCAATAATTTTATATGTTTCAAAAAATGTTTGTGTCTCTGCTGCTTTTTTTTTGCAGCTTGACTATAGAATTGAAATAGAGCTCAACGTCACTTAGAAATAAGTCAAAGTTTGGTTTTCTATCGGTCCGTTTCATTTTATGATTGTGGAATTTGCCAAAAATCATAACAAATTAAAATATTGCTACCATAAAGTAAAGCACGACCACTTGACCAGTTTTTCTAGATAGAAAGTTTTGCATTTGAATCCAAAATATTTTGGAATAAGAGAAAGATAAGAGCTTATCTGTTATGATGCAAATGAGTCAGAAAGTTAGAAAGCCAGTCCCGTCTATGCTTTAAGAGAAGAGAACTTCATTTTGAGCGTTACAGGAGAACAAAGCAAAAAACAAAAATAATAAAAAAAAAAAATGTGCATGATTTTTCTGTTAGAAAAATATAACAGCAGCTCAGCCATATTCTGTATGATGACTTGGCACTTTTAGATTAAATTCAGTATGGACTGGATTATTTTTAAAGGTTTTTAAAACTACTTGGGCTCCAACTAATGATTATTTTCTTAATCTGTCCATTATCTTCTCAATTAATAGATTTTGTTTTCACAATAAAATGTCACAAAATAGCGAAGCTTTAATTGGCTCGTTTCATCAATTAGCAAATCTGTCATCTAATAAATTTTATTGATCGACCAAGTATTAAAGGACGGGTTCACAATTTTTCAAGCCTGTCTTAAAACTACAGTCAGGAGCCCAAATGAACAGTGACACATGTTTTTTTTTTTTTGCTGTAATCATTCCTCCTGTTCAAAAATGTATTTAAAAGTTTATCTGAAGCTAATATGAAGCTTCAGCGTCCAAATGAGTCAAATCAAGTAGATATCTTTCAACGTTAGTCTTTTTAGTGCCAAAGTCCCTCTTTTTGTTACTATACTTCCACCTGCAGCTCAACAGGGAAACGCAAAGAGGGAATTTGATGTTAAAAAGACTGTAAATGTGTCAGATATCCACTTGATATGACTAACTCAGACTGCTGAAGCCTCATATAAACTTCACATCAACTTTTAAATGACTGTGTGGACACACTGTGGATTTTGGTCTCCATCACTTCCATTGAAAGCACATTTGAAGGATCTTTTAATATCCAGTATGAACAGGAGGAATGATTACAGCGAGGAAAAACCTCTTTCACTGTTCATATGGACACTTGACTGCTGTTTTAAGACACACTTGAAAAAACTGTGAACCTGACTGATTAGTTCAGGTGTTGCCTTTAGTGAAGAAGCAAAGGTCAGAGTGTGAAGGAGTATGTGGTCAGCTGATTTGGTTAAAGAAGAAAACAGCTATTAAATGTTTAAATCACAGTTTCAATTGTTTTATTCTTTAAAAACCATGAACCAGAGCAAACCTCAGTTGCTTTTAAAAATGAATATTTTCAAATCGTATATTGTCTTATGTTCGTCTAATTCATTCCAGATGTTCCCTCTCTGATACCTTGAGGTATTCTTTTACAATCCCCCCCCCAATCCTCATCCTCTCTCTGTTACCTCATCTCTCTGCTGTTCCCTCTCTTCCAGGGGGAGCTGGAGAAACTAAACCAGTCCACCGACGACATCAACAGATGTGAGACGGAGCTGGAGGTCAGTGTGTTGACACACACACACATACACACATATGCGTGTATTGAATGTGCAGCGTATCTGTTTTTAAGCGTTTGACCAATAGAGCGTGTAATCAAACACACACAAAACAAGGCTTCACATCTACTGCTCACCTCTGCTCAGATGTGTTCACTGACTGTCAGTTAATCTCCATGGAAACTTGTTATTTTGAAGGCGTCACTGTGTGCAGATGCAGCGTTTTTCTTTTACTGAATTACTGGACCTTTGCTCCGTCTCCAGGCCAAACAGTTTATAAAGTTCACATTTTTCTATGAGTCAGCATGTTTCAGCTTACAGGTAGTTTTGTGTGAGATACTGATATATTATATATCACAATAAACTAATCTGGACCTTTTAAGATAATTTTACTGACAGCTGTATTCAGAGCAATTTGCAGCTGGCAGAGTTCAGAGTCTCACTGAATGACTTTTTACCTTTGACCGAAGCAGAAGAAACGCGCTGCAGAGACGAGACTCAGTCCGTCAGGGCCATTTAACTTGCATAACTGATCTTTGAATGCCATTAAAATCCGGTAATGGCTGATGGCTTACATTTATGTAGGTCAGCAGTGTTGTGTGTGTGTGTGTGTGTGTGTGTGTGTGCAGCTTTATAGAGGTGAAAGTCTTCTGCAGAGATGGAGTCCAGAGTCTCTTTTCATGCTCTGCAGTTTGATGCTTGTTGTATGTGCCGGACAGGTGAAATCATTTGTGTGTTTACAGGGTTTTGTTTCAAAAGTGTAGATCTGCTATTTGGGCTGAAAGGAGAGTCTAAATCTTGTTATTTTGTTAATTGATCGGCTGTTTTTGCTTGATGACCTCAAATGATTAAAGATTTGCTGGTTCCATGTTCTCCAATGTGATGATTTGCTGCTTTTTGTAGTTTTATATCGTTGTATCCTGAATATTGTTGGGTTTTAGCATGTTGGGTGGATAAAAAAGAGATCTGAATCAATCAATCAATCAGTAAAACCTAATTTAAAAGAGTTAATTGAATAAGACAACAGTAACATATAAGTTAGACTCACAGGTCAGCTTTGCTCATAGAGACTGAGGACAATCTCCCAGGTTTCTTGTTAAAACTGGGTGGAAACAATTAGAAAGTTTAACAAAAACCTGCATTGCAGAATCAATCCAAAGTCTTTAGGGCGACCCTTTATATCAGGGCGATGACGGAGGAGAACGAGGGTGGAGAGCATCATCTCCAGTAAGGCGTGTCCTTGACAAAAAGTAAGGTTGTAATGTAGGTTTATTAGCGGCCGTTCTCGCCGCCGTTCAAGCAACCAATGAGCATTTAGAAACCCCTGGACTTCAGTAGGCAGAGTCTGGTATCACAAGACTACATATGAGTTAAAATAATTAAAATACAATCAATAAAAGACACGGTCAAAATAAAATTATAAAATGCTACACAAAGTAAATAGAACACAATAAAGCAGTAGAATGTTAATAAAAAATACATAAATTCATAAATGATAAAACCATATAATTATAAGACATAAACACCAGTCTACATTTAAAAGTATCTAACAAGACATCTCCTCGGGCTCTGAGAAATTTAAACGAAACATAATCAACAGGTTGATCAATGTTGAAAATGATCTTTAGTTTCAGCTCTACAATCAGCTGTTTGCCCCATATCACTGACAGGTGTGTTATTGATATAAAAGCACACTTTAGACAATAAATAAAAACTGTGTACTTCCTTTATCTCTGTCAACCTTGGAATAAACATCACGTAAGTAGTTCAGCTCAGTAACAGCTTTCTAAAAAAACAACCAGAGACCAGAAGTCTGGATCAGCATCATTGGTTTGTTGTGAGTCTTCTGTCATTATCTGCTTACTTTTAGGGATGAAATGGGTCAACTGAAACTTTTAGCTTCTCTCCTGTTTGCACTCAACACTGCGCTGACTGTTTGAAAGCTTGACTGATTTACGTTTTTTTTTTTTTTTATGGCTCCACTGACCCCAAAATCAAGTCAACATGTTTTTCGTGTAGGACAAAGACGTCTGCTGTTCAGAAACCAGTCAAACAAAACGTCAGCCAGTCAGTGTTTTCTTTGACTTTTTGAGACGCAGCATGATTAAGTGTTAAGGATCTTTTAATACAGATTTAATGGATCACAAACAGTCTAAGAATAACAACAAACAGCTTTGAATCAATTCTTAGCTCTGACCTTTTTTAAAGAAGGATTTGTTCCAAAATTTAAATCACTGGAAAAAAAACTGTGACAAGAAATCTGTGACAAAATTTGAATTTTTGGAGGATTATACAGTCGATAAATTCTTTTCTTTAGAGCTGAACAACAATTTTGACAGTCAATTAAATGTTTGAGGCATTTTTTTCCAAGTAAAAATGGTAAAAATCAGTGGTTCTTGCTCTTCAAATGTAAAAAGATTCAGGTTTTCTTTGTTTTCTATGAGAATAAACTGAATATCTTTGTGTTATGGACTTGAAGTTGGACAAAACCAGACGTTTGAAAACATCACCATGTGCCCTTTCACTACTTGCTGACTTTTTTTAGACAAAAATATAGATTATATATAGATTTATTGACAATAATCATTAGTTTAGTTAACACTTTTGTACAAATACCACAATTCCTACGAATAATATTTAGCATAGTTGGGTTTATAGTTTCCTTTATGTGACATTCATACAGAACCACATGAAAGACTTTGTGGTTCTGGACGTGTCCTTCAGTTCAAGCCCAACACAAACCAGATTTACTGGTTCTGATATGATGTTCAGTTAGTTGGGACATTTTCTGTTGGTCTTCCCTCAGTGCTCAAACGATTAGTCGATTAATTGATCAACAGTAAATCGACAAGGACAGTCATCCTTTCAGCAAAGAAACCAAAAATTCTCTGGTTCCTGTTCTGTTGAATGTGAATATTTTCTTCTGTTAGTAGAGTTTTATGATATTAACTGAAAACTTTTGTGTTTTGAACAAAACACCTTGAACTCTGGGAACTTGCGACGAGCATTTTTCACTATTCCCTGACATTTCACAGACTAAACGGTTATCAGTTCATCAAGAAACCAATCAATAATTAAAATGATCTTGAGCTGCAGCCTTCAGCTTTTAGAGGAAGGTCAGAGATGTTGACTCAAGGCCGCTGAAGGAGGACGGATGCTTGTTGTCATTATAGACCGTGAACCCGGATCCGCTGTCTCTGTTTACTCTGCTCAGCTGCTGCCCACATAAACTTCCTATTAATCTTGTTCTGATTCTTTGCCAGAATGAATCTCTTCCCTCCAAAAATCTTTCCAAATTATGCTTTTTCTACTTGAGCCTTTGAGTTTTGGCAGAGCTCACCGTTGTCTCTGTGTTCACACATTTCATCAGTCTGAGATCATCGTGTCATTTGACTTAAAGAGGCTTTTGATTCAAAGTGTTCTTAGAGGAACAGAGAGAAACTGAGAGTAATAATGAGCTAAATGAACTTCACCGATGTGAGGACGCTAACGTCTCTTTCACAGCAGCGATGCAAATGATATTTAATTTAGAGGATAAGTTGTAGACATAATGTGGTGCTGATGTTGTCGACAAGGTGAAGTGCGTCACAGTGTGAGCGTCCGAGTGGGAGGACGGAGACGCCGCACTGCAGTCCTGCACCAACATCAGTATAATCAGATACAGAGAAGAAGACGGAGGTTGTTGTTGTTGTCTGTGTAGCTTTATAACCTCTGTTGTTGTACATTTCATTTCAGTGAAAACTATAAGAACAGTTTTGTGTCTCTGTAGCTGACTTTCAGCTGTAATTTGAGAGAGTTTACATCCTTCTCTGACTCACTTGTGTAGAAACTGTGGCCCTTTTTTTTGTTTATATACGAGTCACTTAGAGTTAAGGTAAAGGTCACGATTCCTTCCTTCCCTGAAATCTGAAAGTCAGCACTTTTAATCTCCATAGTCATTGTTTCACTTGAAATCCAGTTTGCTCGAGTACAGAGGCGACATAGTTTCTTCTTTTGTGTCTGTGAAGTAGTTTTAGCGGTGACACAGTCAGTCAGTTATTTAATCATTTAAATCATTCAACACTCGCTGGTTCCAGATTCATATTATTGTGAACTGAATATCTCTTGGTGGCAATTTTAAGATGTCACTTTGGACTTTTTAGAGGTTTTTTTCCTGCAAAATGTTCACATTTTATAGACTCAATAATGAATCCAGGTAATATTTGACAGAATAATTATATGCAGCCTTGTTACGTCCCTGAAACAATCCATTTGGGTTCAATAAAGTAATTAGCAGATTCATTCATTCAACCTCTATTTATACTGAGTGGTCCAGGGAGAGAAGAATCGCTCTCATTTGCATGAGCGCTGCGCGTACACGGGACGATAAAAAGAAATTTCACAAAGCAAAAAACAAACAAAATTACATTTAAAATGCAAATAAGAGACAGTGATAGAGTGGTAAAAGGATAAAAACAGCAGTAAATACAGAAGAATGCAACAATAAGGGATAAAACTTTGAAATCACTTTGTAACTTGTACTCAACTTGTATTTTATCATAAATTTGGGTATTTCTAGATGTTTTAAAATGAAAGAAACTCAAAGGACATAAAGTAAATTTACATTTTAAGTATTTAGGTAATGAGCTTCAGTTTCAGGGTCACTAATATTTATATATATATAAAAACTGAGTGACAGTGAATCAGTGTGATGAAAGAACAAATATCTCTGGAGTTTTAATGCTTAAGTCGGTGTCAGTCGCCCCCAGTGAGCGATATGAACGTCAAGAGAAGATGACGGCTGGACCAGAGGGACATGAAACGTTTGGATGAAGGATTGAAACAACAGTTTGACAGAAGAGCCGGAGGCTAAAAGTCCAACAGGAAAAGAAAAGAGACTGATAACTGTGAGCTGTGAGCCTGGAGGGCAGGATACAATGAAGTCAAGATCAAAAAAATCCAGACATCAGTACAGTAACGCTGGTTTCAGCTGCCTGTACGGATTTAACACCTCGGACTGCTGCTCCCCCCCTCACAACCTGAGGCCTTCTGGGTAATCTAACCAGGGTGATGGTGTTCTGTTTGATGCTGTACTGGGATAAAAACAGCCTTCCTCTAACACATTTTATTCACAGGTTTGGACTGACTGCGTCTCTGTCACGTCCGGTGTGTATTTTTCTGACCTGGTTTCTATATTTCGGAGGATTCTCAACACTGAAGTGGCAAAAAATAACAGCTTATCTGATAGAACTGGTTTACGCAGCCGATACTGAAACTCAGTTGTGAGTTTTTGTTCAGCATCTGTTTGCAGCTTCTTGTTACTGTAATGAAACACTAATATGATTTTTCAGTAAGTGGGTTTTTGGCAGAGGTCGAGCTGTCATTTGGGACTTTAGCACCGCACTCTTGCAAGTGTCATAAGGTCCCTTTTTTTTATAGAGTCTATTAAAGTTCAACAAATTTAATTTTGAGCAGTTAAGATTGAATCCAAATGATCCAAACCAAATGTTTGGCAATGCAAACATTAGCATGTACATGTCACAGTAATCTGATCTTCACCCAGTGGACCTTTAGCTACGGTTGCTACACCTGTCCAGCTCTGTAGTTTACATGATAATGACAGAAGTGTTAAGTTTTGAAACAGGAGGTTCTTGACATCAGACAGAAGTAGAGAAAAACAACTTTTCAAGCACCAACTGTCAGTTTTGTCCGTTGACAGTCACACCAAGACTTTAACAGATGTTGCTAGCTAGCTAGCTAATAAACATTAGCTCTGTGAGTTCAGCTGACTTCTCAGTTTCCAGCTGACTCGTGAAAATGAGCCTTAAATAAACAGACACATTAGCATCTATCATAAGCTGCAGTGAATCTTATTTACTAGATTGTCATATGCTCCATTGTTGACCACATCATTAATTATTGCCCACAAGACAACAGCGTTCACCTTCCCCAAGCGAGTACAGGTTTCACCACAATCTGTTACTCTTTAAACTGAAATAATGAGATTTCCCTTCACTGTTCTCAAAGTGTTTCTCAGTTCTGGAGTTTTAAAGTTCACCGAAAGGTTGCAAAAGCGTCTATCTCTCAGCCACATCTAATGTGCATAGAATTCCTTATAAACGTGGTACAGTAAACAAACATCTTGCGCTCTGGATGAATATGAAATACTGCAGCCTGCTTATTCTCTCTCCTGATCATGTTGTTCAGAACTGCACCTTCTCTCTGTGCTTTGTATTTATTTACCCAACACTTTTAGATTATGCATGACTCTCATATACGGGTCTGTTTTGAGAACATTTTGTTTCTTATCTTCGACTAAGTATCTGAACTTTGTTGTGCTTTATTTATAAGTCGGTTGAGATTCATGTGACAGATGAGCTAGAAATATATAAAAAGTTGAGTACATTTTGGGGAAGTTCACCATATGTGTGATTTAGTTGACTGCTGTGGCTAAAAATAACCAAACTATGAACTTGCAGAACCCTCGTTACACATAAGACACTGAAAATATCATAATAATGATTAAGAGTGGCTGAAGTTATTGTAATTCTAACAACAGTAGCATATATCTTAATTAGTTAAGGGGAATCTGTCATAACATAGTTCAAAACAGAACACATGGAAAGCTTTTTTTAGTTGGCATTCATCACATAAATGAACTGTCTGTAAAAATGTATTAATTCATTACAATAATTATACAAGAGTTCATCCAGAAACAACATTAGAAACGCATAATAATAATAATAATAATAATAATAATAATAATAATAATAATAATAATAATAATGATAACCTAAATGGTGTTTAGCTGTCATGAGCTCTTTGTGTGAATGACAATCAGACTGAATTACTGTTTTGTTTCACTTGATTCATTGAGTCTGACATCATGTTCATGTTAGCAGGTTTCTTATTGGGAGTTATTTTATGTTTTAGCCCTAAACAATCAGTAGCGAGTGACGTAGCTTGTCCCACCAATGTCATTTTTAGTTGACAGGGAAGACCGTTAACATAATGTGTAAGAGTAGTTATTTAAGTCAACTTACTCATATGCGTGTTGCCGTTTTTCTGTCGCTTCTTTGTTCTCTGATGCAGCCATGTGGCTTTGTAGGAAGATGATGTCATCAGGAGCTAGGTTTCCGTCCAAATGTGACCCAAATTTTTGCTGATTTTCAGAAATGTTATAATTTTACAAAATTTTCCAGTCAGTTGCCATTAAACCATGACAAGAGTAGAGAGCACAATAAGATGATGTAATTAAAAAAGCACCTTTCAAACCTTAAACGGTGAAAAAATAATGTAGGAAACGTGATGGAGGTATTGTTTCTGTTTGTTTCATGTATTAATCTGAGGAACGTTACAGTCTCCTCATCGCTCCATCTCTTGTTACATGTTGCTTTTATCAATACACCAACTCTTCCACCTCATCCAAGCATAAAAAGCTTTTTTTTCTGATATTTCAAATTTCCACTCAGGTTTTTTTTTTTTTATGTGCAAGTTGAGAATGCGAATAAAAGCAGGTGGATGGAAATGCACCACTGATCTCCATGAGTACTGCTCAGCTTGTAAAAACGATTGAATAACGTCCTCTGTGACTCTCTGGAAAAGCTTTGTCAAGTCTGAGAGGAATGACCCTGATGATGTCAGAGTGTCATCGGGGGTTTCACAAACTGTGATGTGGAATTTTAAAGACATGTGTGTTTCCAAGGCAATGAGGGTTTAACCAAAGGATACTTTTGTCTGTTTTTTGGAGCTCGATCCATACTATGGACTAAAAGTTCGATTTCAACCATCCTTTCTTTCTATTTTCTGTCTCAATTGGTTTCTCCAACCAGGAGAAAACAGCCGTCAATAGGAACAACTCCTGACCCATTTGAAACACCATCAGTTCTTACTTATTGAGCTTTGAGAACAAGGAGAAAGTTTGTTGTCTTTGATCTGATCCATGGTGGCAAAACTAACCATGTTAGGGTTAGGGTTAGATTTTTCCTTGCAGGCTTTTTAGCTTGTTTCCTGGACAGTGTCTTGTTAACCTTAAAAGCTACCAGATTAGAGATTTTATGGGTAGGGGAGACTTTGAACTCATCCTGTCATGAGATGATGGTTATCCTCTTAAATCTTTGACCCAAGAGGTCAAAATGTCTGAGACTCTTTACCAGTCAGCACTACCAAAGAAGCCTCTTGGATGAGAAACGTATAAAACAGCAAATTCAATTTTCCTTTGACATGTTACCTCTAAATATCCTACTACTTGGATAACTGAGAGTAGACATATACTGTTCTATAAACCCTACAAAGGCTTCTTGTCTGAAACTGAAGGGTAACTCTGGGGACAGAAAGTTATTGGAGTTTTCCCAGAATTTCCCTGCAGTGATCTGTACAATTTTCCACTTGTTTTTCTTCTTCTTCTCCTTTTTTTGTTCTTGTTCTTAGAAAGTTCTGTGCCCTTCATGCAAGTTAGAGGACCGTGATGAAATTTCAGAGCTGAAAGCTTATCGGTCTGAAAAATTACCCTTGATGAGTACCAATGAACGAACAAAGCTCTCAAGGATGGAACAAATAGTTTGCTTTGTACCAGTTAACCAAATTATTATTCGGACATTCATTTTTCACAGACGTCATCGGAATAAGCTCAGGTCTGTTTTTTCTGTGTTTATTGGGACTTGTTCTCAGGAGCACTGTGTCATCTTTATTTGGCACATGGTGTGAATATTTTCCCCAGTTTAGATTAAGGTTAATGGCTTGGAGCTAATGTTTCTTATCCAGTGTTCAGACTTTCTTATTTAGTGTTTTTATCTTGGAGTTCTTGGGGTTTTCGGTGCTCTCAAGTTCTTACCGGTTGTGACTCATAAGTGTTCATTCAGAAGTGGAAGGTGAACATTTAAAGGCAGGAAAGGACATTTCTTTACAGTATAAAACAATGATTTATACAACTCTGATTTATCCGACAGTGAAACTGAGAGCTGCTCTGATTTGTCCTTAGTCGATCATTTTCTTATCCGAATCCCTTCACATAACTGCTTCCTTTTAACTCAATGAAACACTAATAGGATTTTTCACTAAGTGGGATTCGGCAGAGGTCTAAAGTTGCCTAATTCAGGTTAAGCTTTTATTTGGTATGTCTGTTGCAGAGCTTAAGTGGTTGACATTATTCAGTGTTTGGGTTCAGGCTGAGGAAAAGCCATCATGTCCCTGCATACAGGAAATATGTATGCAGTGAAGTATGAGTCAGTGACTGAATATATTAATAACACATTGACATGCGCATTTTTTTAAGATAAGTGAACCTTCACACCCTCCGATCATGCGGATCACCTGAGTTGTCAGCAGGTTGCTTCTTTTGAACTGGACTGTTCTGACTTCTTGAAATGCAGAACGCTCGAATGTTTGTTTTGACCTGAGTTTTAAAATCTTCTCTCTCTCTCTCTCTCTGTCAGGATGCGAGGCAGAAGTTCCGCTCTGTTCTGGTGGAGGCCACGGTGAAGCTGGACGAACTGGTGAAGAAGATCGGCAAGGCTGTGGAGGAGTCGAAGCCTTACTGGGAAGCTCGCCGGCTGGCCAGACAGGTCAGTCAACGCTGCATGGAGGGAGTGAGGGACGGAGGGTAGAAACATTCAGAGATGTGATTTTTGTGTTTGGTGAAGGTCCAAATCTAGTCTCAAGTCTGGGAAAACGTTGGCAGTTTTGCTTTAAAAATGACGTTAACAATTAATTGATTATCGAAATAGTTGCTGAATATATTTCTATCGATTGCAGCTGTACAGAAGTCATGTTTACATACAGTGTTGCTCACTGAAATGCATTGTGTGTATCCTTGAGGTCTAACAGAAGTACTGAATGCATTTCCTTCCTCAAAACATTTGCAAACTTCTTTTTTAAAGATGTTGAAAGCTGCAATGTTTACATCCATGTTCACTTCTTCAGGGCAGTTCTTCTTCTTTGCCTTTTGGTGTATTACTGCCACCTGTAACTCAGTGAAACAGTGTGAAACCATCAGCAGGAACATGTATCACATGTACGAGACCAACAGAACCGAGACCTACTTGTATTCAATAGGGGTATAACAGTATACAATATTCACGGTTCGGTATGTACTTTGGTTTTGGGGTCACGGTTCGGTACGTTTTTGGTACAGCGGGAAAAAAAGAAAGATAGAAAATAATATTTCGGTCCTTAATTTTGAAAAATGTACACATCGGCTCATTGGCCCAAACTGTCACTGAAACAGTTCAGTTGTGCTGCAGTGGAAAAGGAAAACAGCCCGTCTGTTTCCTGCAGGGACTCTTTGCAGGACACCTGCTGACATGATGATTTATGTTCAATCAGAACTGGTTCTTACGTGTCGTTCAACCACGTCGGAAATCAAATGTGTTTATAGTTGTTCCGAACGGCTTCACTCAGAGGTGACCTTCACAGAGCAGAGAAGAGCGGAGAGGGGGACACGCGATATTGTTTAAATATGGAGGCAATGGTGCATATTTTAATAATAATGATGGCAACAACACTACATGAGCATGGGTAACCAGGGCAACCAGGGTAACTTGGCTAAGCCAGCAAGCATACATCCATGAACATGCTACCTGCGTGCTACAGCTAAGTGCTGCACTGCCAAAACATTTCAGGTGGAACTCAAACTCTATAATTATTGTTCTGTGAGTAAGTGGATTATGAAACTATTTTGACATTAATTGTTTGGGTCAGGGAGCAAACCGAACCGAGGAAAGTCGTGTAGCAAACAGTTTGGGGCGAATACACGTACCGTTACAGCTCCAGTAAAACTACATACTGTTACTAGAGGTAAAAAACTCCACAGGGAACCTTTTTAAGTATGAATCATTCTAACAGAAAGTGGGAAGACTTGGGTGGAAGATGGGATGAGTGGATAGCAGCAAGATAGCAAAAGGTTAGAGACTTTTCATCAAGGTAAACTCCTGTATAAATGAATGATGGTTCATTGGTGGTGTTGAACTACAACATGTTGATTATGTGGTCAAATATATTACGTATAAATAAGTTTTAGTTTCCCTGCAGGTGTTTTTCATCTTTCACTACTCTAAAAATCACATTTTGATGAATTTGTTTCCTGTCTGCTAACATTTGGCCAGTTTCTTCTTCAGAAGAAACGAGAATTTTCATGCATGAAAGCTGATCACTCTCAGTAGAGCCGATCAGTAAAATGCAGAAATTAACCACAGTTTAAAAATGTTCATGATGGGGGGAAATACACAATCATTTCAGAACATGATCTCAGTTCCCTTTTCAGCTCAGCTTCAGTAAAGTGTGTGTGTGTGTGTGTGTGTGTGTGTGTGTGTACACATAAAGAGGGAAGCAGCCACCTGCACGTCTCGATAAAAGCCCGCACAGCTGTAAGCTCTCAGCCAGGAAGTGACTAAGACTCTAAAAGGCTTCATTGTGCAGTCTCCAGCCTCCGAGCTGTAGTGGCTTTAAGGTTTTCACAAGGAGATGAATAATTGCTATAAGCATGCTGGATAATTTTCTTTTTTTTGCCTTTACTAGACAGTTATTGGCAGAGATATGTTGGATGATTTTCAGTGCTGAAATACAGTGAATGTTGAAAGAGTTACTGTGAAGTGACGTTGCATCATAACTTCCCCCTTTGTTCTTTCTCTACGCCCTTTTTTTTTTAAGCCATTTAAACAAAGTCCTCTAAGGCCACTGCTACTATTATTATGATGAAGGGTCACATGGAAATGTTCAAGTGGAGATTAATCACATTTGTGTCCAACGAAACTAAATCCTTGAAGAAATCAATGTCATATAATTTGGTTTGGCCTTCGTCTTTGGCCTTCAACTGTATAGCTGTGTATTTAATCTGAGTTTTGTCACAGAGCCCAACATTTTTATTTTAATTTTTTTATTTTACGTATTTGGCTTCTGTTTGTAGCTTCACATTTTGGGTTTATTGGCATTAATTCTTTTGGTTGTCAAGGTCATCAGACAATCCATTAATTCATCCCTCCGTTCTTTATGTCAAAGCTTTCAGGATGCCCAAAGTGCTTCAGATGATAAATCTACAAATAAATTAGAAATTGAGACATGAATCTTATATATATATATAATAATACAGAATTGTCTCCTGTGGTTTTGAGTGCACCGAGTGTCCTCAGGGGAACTGAGATGAGGATGTACGGCACGTGATTGTTCTCGTTTCTTCCACTCGTCTGCTCACCTGCTGGCTGATTTTTATTTCTGTCTCCTCTCAACGTCTACTTTCACCTTTTAAGTGTAGTTTAAGTTTGTTTCAACCGTAAAAAACCATAAGGTCAACCGTAAAATAAGCTTTAAACCCAAGAGAGAAAATTTAGAGTCGGTTACAGCGTCCAGTTAGCAGATATATTGCATCCATTATGGATGTTTCTGTGTCCTGAGGAAGGTCATGTCTCATAGAGAAAGTGCAGAAATGTGTAGAGGTGAGGTGAAGATCCATCTTCCTCCAGGGAGGAACTTTTCTTTTGGTGTGTTAAGGGGAAACCGTTCAACCGCACGCTCCTTCCCTGCATGACCAGTCGCACTAATTTAGCTTGACATCCGTCTGACAAAATAATCGGTTACAGTTACAGGATAAGATTAAACCTCATCTCATCATCGTCATCATCATCGTCATCATCATCATGCAGATGACCCACTTCTGCCAGCACTAATAAGTAGATAAAGAAACTTGTCATGTAACTTGAGTGTCGTGTTTAAGGATCTTCTCACCTGAAGTGTTCTTCAACGAGCTCTTCTTCACTCCCGTTCCTCCTTTTAACTCTTGAATTTTGTGATCAAGTCTTAAATCTGACAGAAGCTTTGATTTTAAGCCCAGAAGTTATTCATAAAACATGTTTGGAACGTGTCAGATTCTTCACTTCCTGTCCTCCAGTTGTATCTGTATGGGGTTTTATTTTATTTATTAATTGATGCATCTCTTATCTGTCAGAATGGATGCAAGTGAAGTTTTTAAAACTAGAAAACAACCTGTATTAGTCGAACATGTGCTGAAAGAAAAGAGCGCCTGAGATTAACGTCAACATTGATGAGATGTCTAGAATTTGTTGAGTGTTGACAGAAATCTGCCACTTTATGACAGTAAAAGAGTTTAAATCTGCTACATGAGACTCAAATGGATTCATGTGTGAATCAGAAAACGACAGAGAACTCATCTACAACAATTTTGATCATTGAATAATCGTTTTAGTCCTTTTTTTTAAGCAGAAATGCACCAAATTTGCAGCTTTTCAGCTTCTCAAATGTGCAGATTTGATCCTTTTTTTCTTTGTCATACATGATAATAAACTGATTATCTTGGATAAAACATCTGAAGACATCACTTTGAGCAGTCATCAGCACATTTTAACATCACATTTTCTCTGTTTTTCTGACGTTTTATAGACTAAATGAATATCGGGAAGCAGGAGAATAACTGGAAGATTAATTGATAATGAAAATAGTTAGTTGCTTCTGACCCAACACATGGGAACATCGGGGTACGTTGCAGGTTCTCCCTCATCTCTACATCATCTACAACATCTGGGCTGCTGTTGCCCTGATATGTTGCCCATATAACGATGAGAGCAGCCAGATGAAGGACGGATTTGTTGCACCTGTGTATTAAAAAAACAGAAAATGGAAACTCGGAGTTCAGAAACACACATCTCATCTTCACGCTGCTGCAGTGTTCACTCCACTGTTGTCACAGATCAAGACTCTATGAAGCAGAACCATAAGACCCAGGCTAGTTGATAATTCATTGGAATGAACTTGGCGAACGTGTTTTATCGGTCGAAGCATCTTGTTCGAGGACACTTTACTCATTTATCTCCTCCGTCCAGGTTTTCTCAGCAGGTCTGATGTTTGAAATCACAGCCAGCTTGTTTCTAACCTCACCGCAGCTGAATCCACTGGCCTATATAAACAATTTTTTTTTTTTCCATCTGGTGTATGTACTCTATCCGTGCTCGCTCTCCAAATGCCTCCGAGGGAAGATTGAGCCTTTTGTTATGCTTTATATCAACAGCGAGGGATAAACGTCAGCTCTGGTAGACCCGGCTTGTGTCCTGCTCTCTCGGATCTTTTCATCACTTGTCTCTCTGCGTCCCTCCTCTGTAGTCGCTCTTTGTCTGTCCTCTCTGATGGCTACAGGCTGCATTATCAGATCTCTGCAGTAATTCACTCCACTGGTCCAGCACTTCATTTAAACCTTCGCTACAGTAAACCTGCAAAGGAACATTCTGGATGAGATTTTTAGGAGCTCATTGTTTCTTATAGAGTTACAAAGAATGTTTTATATGTTTGTTACCCACTTAATTATTTGTTGGTTAATAAGAGAGGCTTAATAAGATCATCTTTTGTCCGCCCAGCAGTCTGAAATCCACTTTTCAGATGCAGATGATGTCATTTTTGTTTGATTAGAGTTTAATGGCTAATTGATTAATCATCTAGTCATATCATTACTAGCAATTATTTGTATCCCTGAGATGTCTGTGTGTGATGATGTTGCTTCTTGCACATCTGTTATGATCAAAACGCCATACATCCATACATTCTCCATGAAACAGCGACTGACTTCCCTCCTCTCCTCCTCCACACTGCAGCAGTCAATTCAGCTCAGCTCGATGTTGCTGTGCCCGTCGAACTGTTGTCAGGAAACACATCACATCCGACCCCCTACTGCGATCAACGGAGCCGTTTAGTGTACATACAGGCCGGCTCGTACTGTTCAAACATCCACTGAAGAGAGGTGTGTCTGGTGCTAATCACTTATCTATGATGAAGGCTAAACACACAAGATAGGGGCGTGTGTGTGTGTGTCTCCTCTCCCTTCTCTTTCTCCACAAAGGAAGAAATGCTGTGAGAAGACACATATCACCTGATATAACGACTATGAGAACAGTGACTGACTGCCTCTGTCCTCATACAGGTCAAATCTCTGGTTGAGAGACGTGTGTGTTTGTCTAGCGATATTCTCTCATCTGTGGTGAGGATTACGCTAAACACACACACACACACACACACACACACACACACACACACACACACACACACTGGAGAGAAGGGGTGTGTGTCTCTGTCTCGTTCTTTCTCGGGAGGTGAGCGAGGACAAACGCTGAGACGTGAAGCCAGCCGCCGTGAATATCATACACACAGCCGGCGACGGTGCAATGGTGCGTTCACGGACCTCGCCACCTCCTGTAACTTTCACCAGCAAAAAAATTGTGGTAATACGGTTATATCTTGTGAGGTTTTGAGCAACCCCAGCACCTCAAAAATGCTAAAACTAATCGAGCCGACGCGCCCAAGCCCAACTGTTCTATCAAATCAAAATATCCTACTAGTTCAAACATGGGTGCAAAGTTTTGTGAGTTTTTGTGCATCCTAAAGGCCTCAAACATGTTCATAAAAATGGAAATTGACACACAAAATCCAAAATGTCTGACTAGAGAACGATAAGAGTGATGATCCCGCTGAATTTCATGAACATCAAAGCAGCTTTATCCCAACGTGACCCTGCATCTGGGAGACACACTGCCGTCTCTTTGTCACTGTCCTCACGTAGCCCTTCATCACCCGCACCGGAAACCAAGTTTACAACACTGCAGCACTGCTTTGCTTCGCTTCATCCGACGTTTGATTATGTAATTTGTTGTTTTCATTTCATCTGGTTTTGTTATTGACTGTTTAATCCGTCTGGAAAGAAGCGAAGGACGATCGTAGAAACTCAAATCTCTTTCTTTGTTGCATCTTATTGTCCTTTTCTAATTTCCTTCCTTTGTTGCACCGTTTCAGGACATTTGTTGCCTTTCCTTCCTTTTATGCCTCTTTCTCCTTTCATTTCTTTTCTCCCTTATCTTGTTTTTTACTCCTTTTTTTACCCTCTTTCCTCAATCTTTCCTTTGTATTTTCCTTTCCCTATTTGCACTCCTCCTTTCTGCTTTATTTTATCTTTCATCGGTGTGTATTATTTGTTTCTGCCTCACTCCTCCTCCCTTTCTTTTTCTTCTCTTCCTTTTATTTCTTCATCTCACTTCAGTTTCTCCTCCTCGTCACAGCATGCACACAATATTTACCTTGACTCATTGTTTATTTGCCTCCTTTGGGAAATCTCTCCCTTTCTCTCTGCGCTGCCTCCGTCACTCGCTCTACCACTCCGGTTGATAAGAAACACATTATTTGCAGCTGCAGATAAGGAGCCGGCAGCGCCCAGGGAGCGGCGGCGGCGGCGGCAGCGACAGAAGGAGACAAACGACTCGGTTCGACCTTGACTCCAGATGGAAGATAAAACACAGACCTATAGCTCTAAAAGCATCGGATAATTGACATTTGCGTATCAGGCATCTCGCTGGCAGCGAAGGATTCATGAGTGATTCACAGCACATGAGTACAATCATAGGGTTTCCCCACTGAGTTCTCCAGGGCATTGAAAATCCTTGAAAGTTTGAAAACAATAATAATTAAATGGATTGGCTCAGCTTTACCGCTGCAAGAATGGTCTGTAGCTCCAACAAGTAATATCTGGACAGTCATTATAAAGCAGCATTCTTATATTTGATGTCCAAGTGAGACGAGACGATTCTCAGACGAGACCTACAATAGAGATTGTGAAGTGACCTTAAATGCACAAACTTAGTCCCCATTTCCACCTGTCATTATCACATTATCTATACCAGGATATCCTGTGTAGCTAAGGAAAAACAAAGCAGGTAGAACACATCCAATCGGCCACACCATCTCCGGAGTTGGTCTGGCTCACGTTGAATCATTGAGTCTCATAGCAGAATAAAGATAAGATATTAATATTAGGCATAAATGCAAAGACCAGTCAATCGAATGTTATTATCCTGATGTACGAGGCGGGGGGACCTAGAAATTCCCGGAATCCATGAATGCCACAGGAGTTAGTGTATAGTTATCAGATTTTCATGTAGGTATAGCGTATGTTTACATCTTGGTGAAACTAAAACTGTTACTGAAAGGAAGAAGATTCGCTACCGTGGAAGAAATCTGGACACGGTGACAAAAGATGACAACTGTAAATGTTTCCAGGAGGGCCGAGTGTATCGCATCTCAAGGAGAGAGTACTCTGAAGGGGATTAGAACTGAAAAATTGAAGACAGTTTTTTTGGGGGGATTTTTGGGTCTTCCCTTGTTTGTATTCAGATACAGATCACATGTTAATACCAGCTCTAAATGAGGCCTTAATGTGTCTGAGTTTCGAGCGTATTCCCCATGATCTAGTAATTAGAAGAAATATAGAGAAACGTTCATACATGTCTTGAATATAACTTTTTAGGCCTTGTAAAAAATAAATAAATGAATGAATGGTTCAGTCACAGCTCCACAAGCAGTTTGTTTACAGGCACGAGTTGGAACACCTTTCAACTATAATTGTTCTCACGTTCTTTATCGATTAGATTTGAAATCTCCAAATGTGTCCATTTACAGTTTATGACCTATATTCTTATCTAAATGGATTCATGTTTAAAAGAAAGTATTATCAAAGTGTATTGTTACCGAACACACATTGTCTCCTTGTTCCTCACGTGTGCCGGCATTAACAAGATCCGGGCAACAACCGCTTATCGGTCAGCCATTGTTCCTTCGCTGTTTTCTTATTCAAATTAAGGGTACATGGGTTACACGGGAAAATGTTCTCTGGAGTTTTGAAGTGTTGCTTGGAAGCGTGATGTAGTGACTCATGAGACTTCATGATAACTTCCTCAATTTTGGACTCTGTGGGTCAAAGGTCAGCACTGTTAAAATGGTTTACAGTTGGTCAACAGCAGGAACTTCAAGGATACTTTGGGGCGAACGCACTAAAACTTGCATGAATCAAACTTTTCACCTTTCACTGAGGGGAAAAGTGTCTCCGACCATTAAGTTAAATAGCTTAAAGCTCCTCTTTTTCCACTTTGATCTCCCTCCTGAAGGTTTGTCAGGTAAGGAAAAAAACCTACTGATGACCCGTACTCTAATTGTGGAAGTGGGTCAGGGTGACAAAGCTAAAAAGTTTGCATGAGTGCTTCAAAGAGATGCACGTTTTTTTTAGTTTTTTTTTGTAAGTGCTGACTCCGTTGGGATGGAGCAGAGCTGCCGTATCTGAAGTTAAACTTTAAACGTCATGAAATATGCATCGGGCTTACTTCTTATTCCACTTCACCTCTCAAGACTCGGCTGGAGATGGAAACCAAGGCAGACAGGAAACGTGAATGTTTGTTTTCCTCATATTTGTGGTAGTATCGTGTTTAAAAAGCCACAAACATGTAAAGACGTTCCTTGAATCCAGTTGGTGAAAGTGGTTTAATTTCGTGATGCTGGTCCCTTTTCTCTTGTGTGGATTTCATATTTTGGAGCCAGAACACTTCTCTTTGCTGGTTATTCTGTATAAGAGTCAAGTGAATACTCTCAATCTACTGGTTTTGTGTTGCGATGGAACATAAAAGGGTCTGAAAGTGGATGAGTCAGTCCCTCCTCATCAGTGTGGTGCTTGCAGGAGCTGATTGAATTCAGCAGTCCGCTCAGCCTGCAGCATCACACTGTGAGTCTGCAGGTTTCTCTGGTGAGAGAGGAAAAAAAAGAGAGAGAGAGAGAGAGGCAGTCGCACTTTGAAATATGGGAAGGCAGATTGGGAATGCATTTGGAGTATTTGGATGGAGGATTGAAGGAAACGTGCAATAAATTCACAGATGGGAGGATGAGTTTTAAGAGATTAGTGATATCTGGTGCAGCGATAGCAAAACGGTTCTGGTCTTTGTAGCGCTAATCATTTCACTCCATATGTCTCCATCTGTCTCCTACTAGTGTATTTGCCTCAAATAACAATTATTTTCATTATTGAATAGTCTGCCAATTATTTTCTTGATTAATTGATTAATTGTTTAGTGTATAAACAGAAAAAGAAGTGAAAAACGTCCATCAAAACTACCCAGAGCCCAAACTGGTGTCCTTAAATTGCTTGTTTTGTCGGACCAACATTCCAAAAACCTAAAAATATTTATATTAGTATTGGCATTTTTGCTTCGAAAATGATTGAAATGATTAATCGATTATCAAAATAGCTGCAGATTAATTTTCTTTCGGTCGACTAATCAATTAATCAATTAATTGTGTAATCATTAAAGCTCTAAAAATGATTAAAACCAAACAAACGCTGTCTAAAATTCAAACTCAGACAACCAGGCTACAGAAGATACTCCTTCCTTTGTTGGGGTTTAGAAGCATTTCATCCAATCCAAACCCTCTCAACTACTTAGAACCGCAAATGTCACTCAATCATTAAAAGCCTAAAAATCGATCAAAAGATTGACGGTCAAATACTCACTACAGTCTATTACCTGAGTTATTCTACATATTTGCTATTGAGCTAAATTGCCACCTGAATGTTTGTGTGAATCAAAGTAGCGATAAGTTAAAAGATTTTTAGAGATTTGTTGATGCAACAGTCAACATAAGTGTTGAAAATCGTCAAGATTTGGTCGTGACTTCTTGCTGCTTCTTCACGACATCAACACATGGTTCATGAAGCAGTCTGAAAAAGTACTGAATCAGTGCAGCAACAAATTTTTTGCTTCTAATTTAAACCAAAGTTGCATGAACACATTGATTCATTAAGTGACTGTTAACAGGCCTCCACAAACAAAATACCACAATTTTTTTTAAAAGTTGATTGCAATTTGGGTTCATAAGAAACTATATCTTGGTTAATATTCTTTGCAACACAATGAAGATGTAACATAAGCTGGTTAAATTCTAATAGAAGAGAGAAAATGTTAGTTTTTGTAGGACAAATTTGGTATTTCACTGAAAGAAAAGTGACATTAGAAAGTTCTGATATCCGCAGATAACCTGAAAGATCAACTGTCAGTTCAAAACACTCCCCCAAGCCCCTGAAAATTAATTTTGATCTTTTAGGTTTTATCATTAAACTGGTCTTCCTCCTGCTAATCATCCTCAGATGTTGTATGTGGGGTCGTCTTCAGTGACCAAGACCCTGGCCTGAGTATGAACAGACTTTAGGGAGGGAATGAGGGAGAAACTATGAGCAAATCTCGGCTGTAGATTACCTTGTGAGGTAGCTGGATTGGAGAGATTGCGCTTTTCAGGCTTCAAGTTATGCACTTGTGTCCGAACCAGCAATCAAGTGTCCTGTGAGGATTCTTGTGAATCCAGCTGCCTCGCAATGTAAGACAGTGATTGACGGTGATAGACAGATGGTGCATCCAATTACCTGCCAAGTATTTTTTGAAAGCACCTGCCCTTTTCCACTCTGTCGCCAAGGACGATGCTTTCAGATGCTTCTGTTGTAATAAACCATCTGGCGCGTCAGGTTAGGCCGTTGAGACAATGATACGCTAGATTCAGAGAGGAAGATGTGAGCGGGGAGATGGAGGATGGAGTGATAGATGTTGAGAAAATCTGACTGAGAGAGATCAACAAAGACACTTTGCTTAATGGATGTGTGTATGTTTTGGCTCTGTGTCAATAGTCAAAACCTGTGTGTTTCCTTTCCTCTCTCATTAGACAGATGGGACTCTGGGAGAGGCTGTGGTTGAGTGGAGGGGTGAGGTTTGGGGCCACTTGATAAGCTGGTGAGGAGTGCTGTGCCAACAAAATCAATACAAGGCAAACATACAGTATTTCCCTTAATAGTTTAAATTAAAACATAACAGTACAATGAAAAAAGAAGTTTCCAGCTTGTTGGGTAAAGGCTCAGTCACACCAGAAAGTGAAAGTCATTCACATCTCTTCACAAAAATAGGTGGTGCAAGAGGTTTGGTGACTCACTGAGCTGTCTACTGTAGCTGGAGTGCTAACAGCTAGCATGCTAACCAGCTGGGAATATGCTAGTGGTAGTAAATCACAATAATTGTCTGAGCTTCTTTCTATTTTTCTTCTGTAATGTGCAGTTTACTCCCCTCTGGCATTGTTTTGTCAGGACTGTACATCATTTCAGTCAATGAAGAGTTATTGAAGAGGAGGAAAAGCTCTCCAGCTAGCTTGCTAACCGACAGCTTGCTACATCGTCTGCTAACAAGACAATAAGCTCACACAAAGACGTATTTGTACCGCTGACTCCTGTCTGTTAACCGTCTAAAACAATTCCTCTTTTGTTTGACAGGGGAGGTAAAATACTACGATAGCTTCTTCTGTTTTAGCCTAAAGCCATTCCCTCAATAGTCAGCACTCTGACGACTGTTTGATACTGAAAAAAGCATTTAAACTTGAACTTGACCTGAAAAATATACCCAGATTGAGATGGTTTTGCTGCAAAATGTAGCTGTTTTATGCTGGTGTGACTGGATCTTCACTTTTCAGACCACAACATTGATTTGAACAATATATCTCTTGTGTCTCCAACCAGATTGTTTGCGTTTAATAACAAAACAAGATTTCCATACATGAATTTAATCAGCATGAGAGTTTTGCTGGGTTCTTACAAACAATAACACCACAAAATATACATATTTTGGCTGCAGTTTAGTATGAAAAGATCCTGTTTGAGACTCATTTTAGGATAATAACAATTCTAATGCTCAATATTGAGATCACAGTTATGAATTATAAGTATTAACTAATCTTTGGTAAAATGGTTTAACAGAAAACTGGTTTCATTCAACACTGAAATTACATTAAATGTTATGAAATATAACCGCTACTGGGAAATTCCTATAAAGGTTTAAACATGTGGATAAGGGGAAGTGGTTATGTCATTATTTTTCTTAGAATATAAATTTGTTAAACAAAACACAGAGTAGAGAATAATCCATTAATCATGACATTTACATTCTGTGTTTTCCCTCCTTTATGAATGAAGCTTCTTGTGCTTTTAGTCTCCTTTATTTATTTTCACTTCTCTTTCTGGCTTCTTCTTTCTCTCAACCTCTTTCTCTTTGTTCATCTCCCTCCCTCCCTCCCCCCGCTGGAGGAAAGTGTTTTTGGCATGCAGTGCACATCACATCAGACATTAGCCACAGGGAATGGTGCTGATGGATGGAGTGAAATGGATGGATGGATGGAAAGCTGGAGGGATTTGAGGATTCGGGGAAGGGAGAGGAAGGAAGCTGCTGCAAGGTCAAAGCTATCGTGGTTTTGCTTTGACCACCTGGGGCACTGTATGTGTGTGTGTGTGTGTGTGTGTGTGCGTGTGTGGTTATTGTATTTTCCAGGAAAGCGTGTCGGAGATTCGTGTTCTCTTCCCAGATCCCACCCCAGTGCCTCACTAGCACTGGACTTAATCCCTCACTGGCTTCCCATCATCAAACACTGCTGTTTGTGTTTTGATGGATAGAAAAATACCAGTGGATTGTAGACTGGTTTCTGCCACATAATGACATCATCATAAAGTTTCACTGTGTATCATGTGCGTCAGTTGACTGTAATGTTGTTGACTTGGTAGCTGACATTAAATTAAATTATTAAAGGTGCTTTGCTTTGTCGGTATCTGCATATATATGTCGACTAATAATTAACAAAAATCAGAACTAAAATGCACAGTAGATGTTTTTGCTTATTTAGGAAAGGCGTCTCCTTTTCATAGCTAATCTACCAGAAAGCACTGACAACTTAATTAATACTGTAAAATATCCTGCTCATATCTTGGTCACAACTCTTTATTATCCACATTTAACCCTTTCATGCATGAATTATGAAAACCTAGTGGACAGATGATTAATTTTCATTTTCTCCAAACATAAAATCAATACTTGGAAATTTTAACAATTGTATTACTCCTTAGTTGTTACTTGATGTTACAAATTTTTATTTACCTGCAAGGGTCTATTACTATAGAAGGATTGGCAAGATATTCCTGAGCTGTTGAGCATTTCCGGCCTGCAGGCGGCCATCTTGGTTTTGAGCTTTTACAGTCTATGGTTTTGAGAAATTTGTGTTGCACTTACAAAGGCTGGCCAATGGATGGCAGCGTATGGGATGACGCGCTAGAGTCCACTGTGTTGGCTGATGTGCAACTATACCATTAAAACCCCATGCATATATACTGTCCACTGTAGTGACCACTATGCATGAAAGGGTTAAAGGATCAGTGTCAAAAATGAATATCGTCTTTAACTCTCAGATATCAATCTGGTATTGGTAAAGTAGTCGAATGGCTTTACAGTCATCTACCTTGCAGTAAAATTCTGTCATTTCGTAGTTTTGATTGTTTGAGGGAGAGTTGAAGATCAAACATGTTTGTAACTCACAAAGGAAACCACATTTGTGTAGCTGTATTGAGTAACACAGTCCTTCAACTCTTTGGTTCAGCAGATGGACCTCGTTTAGTGAATGTTCACTGATGCCAGTAAGTTTTTCTTGATAATAGAAGTGTTTCAGTCAGTAAAATTCACCAACAGTCCTTCTTTAAGAGCTGCAAAAGTAAACTGTACTTAAGGGTATTAAAAAGCTGTGTTGTGTCAGCATTTAAAATAATCCCATGTTTAGTTAAAACACCATTACTAGACAGTTTGAAAAGTGAGTCCTTGCTATAACTTTCCCTCTGAACACACGACAGCAGCAGTCCTAGTTGTACGCCTGGACGTATCTGGGTTAATTTGCCTGTTAAAGTCCGTGAAGCGGACATCAGAGGCGGAGGCTTCCTCCCTGCTGTTGAAATCATCCGCGGTTCGTTCAACCTTGAAAGCTCGCTCACATATCTAGGCCAGCCGTGGTTCGTTTATCTCTCTCCTGGAATAAACAGCGACATCAAATTTGGGGTTTTTTTTCAGAAAGGGACAGAAAGGATGTGTTTATAGCGCTCACTGAGCCCTTCAGCCGCTGTCTCATAGACATCATTGTCCAAGATCCAAGAACTTCATCTGTAGAGGAAATTAATTTCCAGACTTGATGGAGGAATAGAGGTGAAAAATAATCAAATTTCCTGGAGAATTAGCCAAAGCAGGTCACTTTGAAAGCAGATACTGTCTCCTAGGGCCCCACTTTATCTCCTCCTCCTCTTCCTCTTGTGTTCATTGTGGTAGACAAACAGATTGGGGATTTGTCTGAATCCCTGGAGACACATAGTCTCCTCTTCTTTAGATCAGTTTTGATACCCCTGTTAACTGCTTATAATGAATGTGAAGAAGGGTATTCAAGCCATTCCTCCCCGGATGAATGAATGAAGGAGAAACACGTGTGCATGGAAGCGCATTTAACACGAGAGAACGTGCGAGATACGAACAGACTTTGAAGTCTGAGTGTGTCTTGTTTTTCATCGTCACAGGGACGATCTGAAGGAAAGTCTTTTATGATCTAAAGGCTCATTTCCCCACAACGTCGTTCTTCGACAGCTCTGACTGATGATGAGACGTCTAATGTCCTTCCTGTCTGTCCTCACATCCCTCTTCTTTATGTCTTCGTCCCTCTGCTGGAGTTTGACCAATAAAAAAGGTTTTAAAGGCCATTATAGGTGTGTAGTTACAGATAATATATACTGAATAGGTACAAATTCAACCAGTTACGTTTTCGATGTCATTGCCAACGAGATGCTTAAGTTTTAATACTGATACCAAGGGAATATAAACATATTTTAACCCTTTTTTTCCATTTAATATATCCCAGACTGCTCAACATGCTTGCATAATAATTATAACTAATAAGAGAGAGCGATGGCACCGCTGGAAAACAGCGATGGGTTTAAAACTCATGATGTGAAGGAAGAAGAGCGATTTTAAAACTTGCTGTTGAGACCTTAATTAATGCCACTGTGAGCACGAGGAAGACTTATTTAATAACATTTATTACATTCTACTATGTACACCTACATTGAACAAGTGTCCAACATTCACAAAATGACAAAAGTAAATTGGGGATCGGGATTTAAAGTTTGTTTGCTTAAATGTAAAACTTTTTTTTCTGGATATTCATAATTTCATCCAATAATGAAAACTGAAAATAAAAGGAGGGAGACTCTCAGTCTGATTACAGCCTGTTATGTGCAGGTTTTTCTTTTCTTTTGCCCCACATCACAACGGGGAAAATCATTTTATAGATTGATCTGAAATGAAGAGAATCTCTTCAACAGCTTAAAACTGGCTCACTCAGAGTTTCCTGGTTTATGAAACTGTTTATTGTCTTTCTGCAGGAGGGAAATTTATTATATTGCTCTTAGTATGGAGACTGTGTTCGAAGTGTTGCAGAAACGTTCAAGGATAAACCTCATTAGATTTCCGTTGTGACATTTATGTAAAAGTGACTTGTTTATTTATTCAGACATAATAAGACTGACGTATTAATTTGCCATCTCATTTATGTAGCAAGTTGCATGTATGAAAAGATGCTCTCTGCTCTCAACATAAACTTAGCACAAAAAGTAAGGAAATTTGTGTTTGGTAGATTATTTCTTTGTTGTAACAATGCTTCTTGGCAATAAATCTTATACCGTTGGAAAGCCTGTTTATTTCCCTTTTAAATGGTGCCACATTTGTAAGGAACATGCATCTGTGGGATGGGCAGCAGAGCTGAGTATGTGGGTTGCGCCTATGAAAAATTTGCCAAATCTTCTCTGCCAATGCCAAACAGCTTATTCTGCCATTGACTCTTGTTTGGTGGATTGGATGATTGAAGTTTGAAGAAACAAGACAACAGCCTGGCACCTCCTCCTCATGCTGGTCACCAGCCTGGTCACACACTGCTGTGGGATGGCATCCCATTCTTCAACCAGCATTTGTCGCAAGTCAGCCAACGTGGTTGTGTCGGTCACTCTGGCACGAACAGCACGCCCAAGCTGATCCCACAAGTGTTCAATGGGGTTGAGGTCAGGACTGCTGGCAGGCCGTTCCATCCTCTCTAGTCTCTGATAAACCCCGCTCTGTGGGGGCAAGCGTCGTCATCTTGGAGGATAGAGTTCGGTCCTAGACTGTGGATATATGGGATTGCCACTGGTTGCAGAATCTCATCTCGATATCTCTCTGCATTGAGATTGCTTCCAATGATGACAAGCCTGGTTTTTCCACACAAATTTCCTTACTTTTTGTGCTGTTTACTTTGATTTCTCTTTGTAATCAAAAACAGCATTTGACAAGAATCTCTTCATCCTTCTTTGTGGATCTTTCTCTTTCAGTTAACAAGTTGAAGCATGTTTTCTCTGTTTAAAGACCCCTTAAATAATTAAAACATCTATGGAGCCAAAATGCCTTTTCTGCCAGAGAAGGAATCGCAGCTTGAAGGTTTCTGAAGTTCTGCATTACTTACACATCGCTTTCCCTCCGGTGGCTCATCTCTCTGAAAATTTCATATGCCGCATGCAGAGTGATTAAAATATGAAGTAGAGGCAAAATGAGAGGATGAAAGAGGGAGCGAGAGATAAATGAAGATGCTGAGGAAGACCGAGATGCAGAGAGAGAGAGAAGGGATAAAGGAAAAAATTAATCGAGAAATGGATTGAGATGTAAAGACGGCAGAAAGAAAGTGAGAGAGAGAGAGGCAGAAATTTGGCAGGTAGGAGAGATTAAATAGGATATAGAAAGTGACAGTCGGGGGGAGAAAGGAAAAAGAGTGCATGGAGGAAGAGATGGGAGAAAGTGATGGAAGCAGATAGATGGATAAATATAGAAACAGAGGAAGAAGAAAGACAAAGTGGAAGAGACAGGGTGATAAGAAAAGAGGGAGGGAGAAAGGAAGAAAAAGTGATGCAAAGAAAGATGAAGACAGGGGTCTAAAATACGGAGATTGAAGGAGGGAAGATGGACGGAGAGATAGAAACGGAAGAGATGGAGTCTTGAGAAACTAAAAGATAAGAAATGCTCGGTCACAGTTTGACGCAGCACACACACACACACACATACACACATTTACACACCGTTAAAAGCAGAACTGATCTGTTGTGGCACCGACACCTTTCTACGCTAAACTCAACACAGAGGGAAGCTGCGGCGACACGAAGTGTGATCTGTGGTGATGCACTGAGATTAAAGGGACACGCCAACATTTTGAGAAATCGTTTTGTCGATCAGCTTGGACGCTCATGTCCACACACTTCTCTACTTTAGTTCTGTGGCTGTTTTTCCGTATCTAGAGCGCTTCGTTCCAATGAAGGAAAATCTTAATCCTTCAACGTACCATGATATTTTAAGACTATAGTGTTCGTGCAATGCTAAATATCCACATGATCTGCATCAACTTGTGAACACTCACCCCGTCATCACAAGAAAAACAACAGTATAGGTCTAAACTTCAGGCCGACAAAAACCACCTATAGGTAATTTCACCATCTAGTGACCGTAGTGATTATGAGTTCAGATGATGTCAGTATAAGGTGACTTTGTTAAGATGGGGTTGGTTGGATGGCTAAATAGTTAGATGGCAAAATATGGACTTTACTGCACCACCGTTCACTTCCTGTTTTCAACTGTGAGTCAGGACTTTTTTTTTTAAAACCATCACATCAAGGTGTTTACTGTTGCCATGACAACAAAGGTTGCATAACTTTAGAGCTTTAACTTTTTAGGAAGTATAAACCACATTTCATGTGATCATTTTAACCCTAACCAAGTGGTTTTTGTGCCTAAACCTAAACAGTACTTACCACAGCGTGGTCACATCAGAAAACATCATGTATCATCATAACATCATATCAATTTTTTAATGGCCATTCGTAAATGTTTTGGTAAGTGTTAAATTACGGTCCTGTGGGTTGTTCGAGAGTTTATTACTGCAGCTGCTACATTACGATATGATATGATAAACTTTATTGTCCCACTCAGGGAAATTTGTCTTGGACTCTGTAGCTGCACTATGAATGCCTTGACAGCCATAATGACACAAACAATACAACCTCAGCCATACCAACACCAACAATTACATAACATGACAATATTGCACATAACCCATAACATAATACATACATACACTTCATAAAATAATTCATGCTAAAAGATCACCATAGTGAAAGCACTGTAAAAAATTATTAAAATTTATTAAAAATTATTGCACAAACTTCGGCCTCAAACAGCATCGTTAAGAAATGTAATGGAGGTTGGAACAAATTGATTCTTAAAACGGTTGAGTTTGCAGTGAGGTTGTCTGCCCGACGGTAAAAGCGTAAATGTAACTATAGATCGTTTTTTGCCGGCTGAATTTTAGACCTATACTGTTGTTTAATTATGAGGATGTGTTGGAGCATCTGATGTTAGTAGGCATGTTAACATGATCCTGTTGCCACGACAACGCCAGCGTTTTGTATTTTGATGAAGTGGCAGCAGGATAAAACTTCACCGCTGCTGCTAACAGCTGCATCTGTTCCTACTAAACAAACTGTACCGTTCACTACAGGCTGCTAATTCAATTTCATCACCAATCAGCTAGAATAGTGGAAGCGGTTATCTACATGGCGCCATTAATACAGAATGTTTAACTAACAAATATCGTAATCATCAACATTGTTTACTGGCCCAGATTGCTGCCCTGATTCATGTTTGTTCACTGCTGGTGTATAATTCATGGCTCCTGTATCACTTTCCTCTGTGGTTTGTGTGGTTGCCACTGAAATAAAAAAGGTTCAACCTCAACCAAACAGCCTTGTTTGTCTCTGACAACGTAAAGCTGATCGCGACATGTTGAGAATGTCCACCGTACAGAGGATGAACCCTTCAGATCTTGATAACATGACCTTTTTTTTTTTTTGGCTTTGCAAAGCCAATAAAGCCAGAGCTGCAAAGTTGTCCCTGTTTTTTTTTTTCTTCTTCTATTCATCTAATAATTACAGCCTCACAGGACCACTTGTGCTGAAGAGTTTCAGTCTAATTCTCCCTCTCCACCTCCTCCTCCTCCTCCTCCTCCTCCTCCTCCTCCTCCTCCTCGGCTGTCACGTTGCCCACGAGAAACCCATCCAACATGTGCTCACTCCCTCTCCATCAGTCCCACCCCCCCGCCTCCCGCCTCCTTCACTCTGTCAGCACAAACATGAAGCAGTCTGCTCGGCCTGCTTCAGAAGGAAAAACATATCAAAGAGTCTTTTTTTATTCTCATAATAAGATTCTATCATGAGTTAAAGGTTAAGGTGTGTTAGAGAAAATCAAGCTTTTCCACTCTGGACTTTGACTAATCAACTTATTGACTAATTTACCTAAATAATACACTGCTCTGTACTACATATTCTATTCAAGGCATCAATTAGTTTAGGTTTTTCATGCCTGCTGAGTGTTACAAACGTATCCAAAATGCAGAAAATAAAGCACATTTGAATGGAAGTGTGTCAGATTTTCAGACACTCCACAGGACAAATGAAGCACAACAACAGACAAACAACTAAATACAGCATGAAAATAAGGGATCTGTTGTTTCATTCCCTGCAGCTTTATTTTTCTTCTCCCCATCTTTGTCCTAGTTTTTTTTTTTTCTTCAACTAAAGGCAAGTAAAACATCAACGCTGTCGTCCTCCAGCTGGCGTTCAAAACCAACACCCTGAAGAAAGAGAGAAGGGGTCGTAAAGAGAGGCTGATAGTGACTCGGAGGAGAAAAGATGCAAACGTTAACAGCTTCCACTCATCTAGTTTCAGGCTTTCCAGCAGATGCTGGAACCTGGCTGCAGGGATTTAGTCCCATTCAGCCACAAGAGCATTAATGAGGTCCAGCAGTGATGTTGGGTGATGAGGTCCGGCTCCAGTTCCACCTCATCCTTAAAAGTGTTGGATGGGCTTGAGATCAGAGCTCTGTGCAGACCAGTCCAGTTCACCCACACCAAACTGGGAAAACCATTGCTTTTCTTTAAGGAGCAGACTTTAACTCGTGTATCTACGAGCAGAATTCGTGACATCACAACTGGTTTGGATCCAATCGTAGTCCAGTATGCAGCTTATAACTTAAGCTACTCTGTTTTGATTGAGAACTAGGGGTGTTCACGGTTTGGCATGTACCTTGGTTTTGGGGTCAAGGTTCGGTACGACTTCGGTACAGCAGAGAAAACAAGAAAGATAGAAAATAACACAAGAAACAACCGTGGCTAAAGCCGTTTAGTTGTGCTGCTGCAGTAGAAGGAAAACAACCTTTGTCTCTTGCAAGGACACCTGCTGACAGCTGTTTTCTGCTGATTTATGGTCGTTCAGAACTGGTTCTTACAACATGTTACGACATCAAACGTGTTTATGGTTGTTTCTGAACGGCGTCACTCACAGGCGGCCGTCACACAGAGAGAGAGAGAGGATAGAGAGAGAGAGAGAGGGAGAGGGACGGGGAGACGTGAAATTGTTTAAATACGGGGATAATGGAGCATATTTTAAGACAGTCTCTCCTTTTTTAAGACATGCTACAGCTAAGCGGTGCCCTGCCAAAACATTCTGGGTGGAACCCGTGCTCTAGAATTATTGTTCCGCATGTCTGAGTAAGTGGATTATAAAACTATTTTAACTATTTTGGGTCACGGAGCACACCAAACCGAGGAAGTTGCCAACCAAACGGCTCGGCATGAATACACGTACCCTTACACCCCTACTGAGAACAGAAGCAGGCGATGAGTTTTGTCGCTCAGGAACACTTTCAGAGGACAAGCAGATATCAATCAACACGTTATCTTTTGCAGAAACCTTCCTGTTAGACGACAGGAAACGAATAGATTTCCGTCTGAACGATCGCTGATGTGACACAGACGACCTTAACACAGGAAAGCAGAGACGGTACTGTAGGCGACACGTGGCGCTCTGTAGGATCCAGTCAGCATGTGCGTCCAGGCAGCGTGGAAAAAAACAAAGCCGAGCACATGACGGCAACAAGGCCGAGGCTGTTTGGATCGTGCTGCGCCGGCATGTTGATGACCGTCGATAATAGAATTACAGCGAGCATGCGGTGATGTCAGAGCGTCTGCAGACTGGAGCTCGACTGAGAGAGCTGATGAAACTGCTGATGACTGACATGTTTTTATAGAGATGCAGCGTATTAATGTTGCATTGATTGCATCAGGATAATGTGAAAAAAACACATCACTTTGGGCATTTTTCATTCATTTCTGACACTTTATAGACAGAATTATTAATGGATTAATTGAGAAAATAACCAGCAGCAAAGTTTGCATTGATCGACATAACTAACTCCAGCTCTGTTTGTGTTATAATCTTTACACGCCGGTACGATATCTCCAGACTCGATGAGGAAAAATGTTTTGTAAATGAAAATAATCCTCAGCAAAGAGATATAACGCTGCTCACTAACTTTTGTCTCTGCTAACCGGCCGCTTTGCTGGGAAACGTTCTCATCACCTGCGGTCCATAAACGCACCGTCAGTAGCAATGCATTCTGGTTGTTGTAGGATTACCCTTTAAGAGCACTACAGTCAGGTTTCTCCAGTCATAAAGCACCAATTTAAAAAATAATTGCACATTTCTAATATATAGGTGACGTAGTTTTAAAAAAAATCATCATATTCACAGCGGTGAAGTTTCCCTTTAACTTTGTCTTACTTTAAACCACATTTGTTCATTTTATTCAGTCCTTTGTGCTTTCTGCATTGACTCATATATCATTAACATACATCACTGTAAGGCTGAACTTTTATGTCAAAATAATCCAACTTTTGAAATCAAAGTCAAATCAAACATTGGAATAATTATGACAACATTAAATATTTATTAACTCTTAACCAGGAAGTCTCTTGCTAGAGAACAGCTACACATAGTCATATGAAAACGTGCAAAATCAATTAATTAATCAACAAATGTTAAAGGAGACATATTCTGCTCATTTTAAGGTCATGTGCATATTTATATTCTGCGTCTTTAATGGAATATCTTTGCATTATTTATAGTTCTAAAAAAAAATCCTTATTTATCTTATTTACTGGCTGCTCAACAGGGAATTTGATGCTAAAGCGTCAGATAATCTTTTAAATGACTGTGTGGACACACTGTGGATTTTAGCCTCCATCACTTCCACTGAAAGCACATTTGAAGGATCTTTTAATATCCAGCATGAAGAGGAGGAATGATACTAGATAGACTTGACAAATTGTGAGCCTGTCCTTTTAAAGCACATTAAGTAGCGAGAGACATAAAATCAGACTCTAAAAGCAACTCTAAAAAGCTGAGTGAGTAGTTTCTGGAAGGTGGACAGGTTGGTGCAGTCACCCCAGGTCTGGTGCTCGGTCCCGGATGGTTGGGGATTTAGAGGTTGGCGTGAGATGAACGGAGGCGGCGGGAAGGAGCGTGTGAGTGAAGAGAGAATGAGTTTGAATCGGATCTGTTGAGGCTGAGCGAGCAGGCAAACAGCAGAGTTTTTTTTTTTGGATGTACTGGAGTTTATTGAGGACTCTGGGCGATGGACCGTAAAGAACGCTATCGCAGTAGTTGAGTCTGGAGGTGATGAAAGCATGGATGAGGGTTTCAGCAGCATGAGGAGGGGGAGGAGGGGGGGGGGGGGGGGGGGGATGGGTGGAGGCGAGCAGTTTTGGTGATGAAATTTGTGTTTGCTGCTGATTATTGAGTAAACCACTGAGTGTCTGTTGTTTACAAGTCAGACTTTTTGAAGAGATTCAGTGTGTTGTTAATGTTTAACTTCAAAATGTAACGGACAAGTGGCAAAAAATTTACCAGATTACTCATAAATATACTGTAACTACATTACTAACAGCCTCTATAGTGGTGAAAACAAGTCCAGGCTGCTAACGAGAATGTATAGTGGACTTTTGATCTCTTTTACATCCTGCAGTGGGTTTATTTATGGGTCTTACAGAAGACAGTGGAGGTTTTGGGTTTTTCTTGAATAGTCTTTTCATCAAGTCATTCATTCAGTTGCATGTTTTAATATGTTCTAAGTAAATACTCAGCAAAAACTTGAGTTTTTCCTCATAAACGGATCAAATTTCCTCGAAACAAAGCTCGAACTTTCTGCTTTCAGTCATTTGATTTTACACATCAGATCAAACCTCTACAAGAAAAAACACACACACCAGTCTCGTCTTGTGTTAGTAGTCGCAGTGTGTGACGCCTCAGCTTCGTTTCAGTCAGATCAGTGATGTCAGCGTCGTCTTCTGTAAGAGGCAACAAAGAGCTTTGCTGTAAAGTTTCTATTTTTTACACTTTAAAGTCTGATTTGTGTTATTTTTGGCCTGTTGTCTGCATCAGTATGTGTGTGTGTGTGTGTGTGTGTGAATATTCAGGTGAAATAACAAAATGCAAAAATTACAATAATTATTCAGGTTCCTTAAGTACTAAAGGTTCATTTAGGCTTTTACAGGAGAATAACTTTTATAAACTAGATTCCTCAGATTTTAAACTTGCTGAATAGTTCATTTCAGAACTGTTTCTCTTTTCCTGAAGGGTTTTAGGAATGAAAATGGTTTCTGCAGAAGGGAAAACCGCAGAGAAATATGAGGAAATATGAGGAAAGGAACCATTTCAACACAAAAAAAACCAAGTCATATATCCCACAAAACAGCTCTGTGGATGACAAGTGTGTATTATATTACAGTAGAAGAGGCTACATACATTTACAGCTGAGATGTGAAGATTTAACCTGGTTTCACAAATAAATTCTTCTTTATTATTATTATTATTGTTATTATGAAGTCACTGCTCCCTAAAGACAATATGTAACATGTAGAAAATAACTTCTCCAGTGCTCTATAAATCAAGATGAAATATATCAAAATGATTCGTCAATGATTCGCTTGATAACTAATTTTGATGATGGACGATCTTCCTCTCTGCGTCTCCTCCCTCAGGCTCAGCTGGAGGCCCAGAAGGCCACGCAGGACTTCCAGAGAGCCACCGAGGTTCTCCGGGCGGCGAAGGAGACCATCTCCCTGGCCGAGCAGAGGCTCCTGGAGGAGGACAACCGGCAGTTCGACTCCGCCTGGCAGGAGATGCTGAACCACGCGACCCAGCGGGTGAGGAGGGGGGAGAGGGCGGTTTCAGGTTAAAAACCAGTCTGTTAGGTGTCGTATTTAGCTGATATTCTTATATTCAGTAGATTGAAAATACCACAGATGAACACTCAGAAACGGACAGATGACATAATGATGATGTTGAGTTCTGATTGGCTGTTGCAGGTGATGGAGGCGGAGCACACAAAGACGAGAAGCGAACTGCTGCATAAGGAGACGGCGGCCAAATACACGGCGGCGATCGGCCGCATGAAGCAGCTGGAGAAGAAACTCAAACGCACCATCAACAAGTCCAAGTAAGAGCTTAGAATAACCCAGCCAATCAGAGCTCTCCGCTGCTGGGATTAATAACGCTGACGTCATCTTCCTGTGTCAGAGCCGGAAAAAATAACAACAGAAAAAAGGCAACAAGCGCAGATGAGACTGACGCAGTAGAGGTTGTTGTCAGTCGACTTCCAGAAACTCTGACATCAACGTGTTTCTTCCAGTTTAAGGCCCACCTGGGACTTTAACTGGTCCCAGCAGCTGCCACCACATCCTGTATCGACTGAAAATGACATCACTACTGATTTGTTAAAGTAACATGAACACAACGTAATAATAACAATTCAGTCTGATTATCTGACCGTTATTTCACTTTTAAATATCTTTACTTCAGTGCTTTTGTGCTCATTTAATCATCACATGTAGGAAATCATCGAAAGCTGCACAAAGTTAGTCGATCAATCGATTAGTCAATCAACAAACTGTTTTGATAATTGACTAATTGTCATTTTTGAAGATAAAATTGTCCAGCTGTGGCCTGTGAGACATTTTTCACGATATTCTGACATCAACCGTTTACCAAACAACTGATCGATTAATCAAAAAAATAATCAGCAAATTAATCGATAATTAACCCTTTCATGCATAGTGGTCACTACAGTGGACAGTATATATGCATGGGGGTTTTGATGGTTTAGTTGCACATCAGCCAACACAGTGGACTCTAGTGTGTCGTCCCAGACGCTGCCATCCACTGGCCAGCCTTTGTAAGTGCAACACAAATTACTCAAAACCAAGATGGCCGCCGGGATATCTTGCCAATCCTTCTATAGTAATAGACTCTTGCAGTTAAATAAAAATTTGTAACATCAAGTAACAACTAAGGAGTAATACAATTGTAAAAATTTCCAAGTATTGATTTTATGTTGGGAGAAAATGACGATTAATCATCTGTCCACCAAGTGGGACAAACTCCTTGAAAAATGCGTGTTTAAAGAAATATATATAATTTAAGTTTAAATATTTTTTTCATGCCTAAAGAGGAATAAAAACACTTGACCTGACTCATAATTCATGCATGAAAGGGTTAAATAATCGTTAGTTGCAGCCCTAAAGGAGTCAAAGTCAGACTTTTATTCTAATTAGCAAATTTGATGCTTTTGGCATCTAATCAACAAACTAAGTAACATATTAAATAGAAACTAGTGTTTAGTGTCAAGTGATTTATTAGTTTCATAAATTTCTAATTACAGTGACTGTTAGCCTTGCTAGCTTGCTGGCTAACTGTGTAGCTAACGATGCCCCAAAGTCCCAAAAAGCCCCAAAAAACAAAACACAGTTGAAGTGAACTGAATAGATTATAAAGATCTCTGAGTTTAACACACGTTTTGTGTTTTCACAGTATTTGGAAACAAATTAACATGATTAAATGAATCTACAGTCAAATCATAGCAGTAGTGTGTTTTCAGCTAGCTTTAGCTTCCGTCCTGGTTTTATATTTAGACATTAATTGTGTTCTTTGTCAGACTGACATGATGCAGCTGAGTCAGATCTCACTGTGAACAGACTCTGAAGCAGCCTCACCCAGCCTGGGTGACGTAAGCTGCAGACGGAGATCAGCAGTGATGTCATCTGTTGTTGCCCTCAAGTCTCCTTTACAGACACTTGAGGGATTGATTGTTAGACACTTAAGATCCAGAATCTTCTGTCTCTCCGGCAATCACCAGAATGTGAAATGTGTCTTCTACCAGACAAAAAACCGTCCAGACAAGTGAAACTGTTTGAGTGCCAGATGTTTTGGTATTTGGAATTCATCAGACCACATCGCGGGTTTAACAGCTGGATTTTTATTCAGATTGCTTCAGATCAGGGTTTTTTTTTCAAAGCAGCGTGATCAGATTGCACTTCTCTATTCAACTGAACGACTCTCTGAAGACTGAAACTTATCCGTCATGACCACATCTGTTTATTTTAAATAGTCAGGTGTTAAAGGGGAAGTCTGACTGAATCCGATGAAGTCACGAGTCGAGGCCCGTCTGCGATATCACAAGTTTATAAGAATGATATGACTGCTGTGCTGCACCTCAGAAACTTTGAAATGAAACAGAGATGCATAAAAATTCCAGGATGCAAAATTCCCCCTCATTATGTTTTTAATCTCAGTATCTCTGTAGACGTCTGAGCTCATTTCATACACATTTTTTTAAAATTTCTGATGTATTTTTGCTCTGAACTTCTCACCTGTCATGCAACCATTTTATGGGTTTTCTGTTGAACTCTGGAGTTTTTATAGATACTGATACTTTAGTGAAACCATGGTTGCAGCTGCTGCTAATGCTAACGACCAAGTTCTTAACTGTATTCCAAATAAATACATATATCAGGTCTGGTGTCCTAAAGACAACAAGAGCTTTCAGTGCCTGACTGAGAGAAGCAGAATTGGCATTTATTGGCATTTATTTATAAGAAAATGTCACAGTTTTACTTGCATAAAAGACACAGTTCAGAGTAAATGTAGCTCAGAAAATGCTTCCAGTTATAAAAAATGTGGGAGAAAAAGCTGAATGAGCTGCTAGAATCTCACTGAGTAAGTTAAAAAAAGAAGGAATGTTAAATGTTTTCACTGCAAATTGTATTTTAAAATCCAACCTTTTCATGGATTTTGTGTTTTTTCTCATTTCTTATTTCACTGAAAAATAAAAAAACTGAGACTGACTGTAGAAAAGAGAGAATATAAGGCATGAAAACACTCTGCACACAGATGGAAGCTGAGATGATGTCATCTTTAATGCATTTCTTTCTCCTTTCTTCATTATTATGCTGTCAGGACCTTCGAAACTCTTTTCCCTGTAGAGTAAAACTATGTTTGGAGCTCAGGGGGGTTTTGTTTCTGGACTTAACCTTCAACTAAACTTTAGTTCAAGTACTGAGAAGTTACATAAGACCCTCCCTCAATTCCCTCGTCTATACCTCATCGTTTTAGAGCCTGCGGACGAATCGTCAGCCTCCTTCTGTTACTGATGTTTTCCAGAGGCGGGAAACGCGTCTTTGGCCGAGAACAGTAAACGTAAAGACGACAGTGAACAGTTTGTGTTACGATGTTGTGAAGCAGCTCTGTAGTTATTAAGAAGCCTGAAAAAGTATTTAAATAACAGCTGAGTTTTCTATTAGTTGTATGTTTCCTTGTATATTAATGCAGAACAGAACTATTTCCATTAATGGTTAACGGCTTGTCTAAAAAGGGTCAGAAAATAGTGGAAAATACCCGTTATAATTTCTAAAAGGTCATGGTGACATTTTCAAATGTCTTGTTTTGTCCAAAATCCAAAGATATTCAGTTTACTGTCACATATGATGCAGAAAAACCTCCAATCTTCACATTTGAGAAGCTGCAACCAGCAAATATTTGACTCCTTTGCTTAAAAAAAATGACTTAAACGATTATTTGATTATCAAACTAGTTTAAAAATGGACACATTTTCTGCAGCTCTTAAAGACTGCGGACTACTAAACAGAGTTACATATATCATCCCTTAAAAATTAATTTCCTAACGTTCTTCCAGTTGTGTTCACTTCTATTTTCCGAGCTTACTGTCACATATGATGCAGAAAAAACCCTCTAATCTTTACATTTGAGAAGCTGCAACCAGCAAATATTTGGCTCAATTGTTCAATTATCAAATTAGTTTAAGAATAAACTAATTTACTGTCGATCGAATAATCGTTTGCAGCTCTAAAAGACTGCGGACTACTAAACAGAAATCGATATATTATCTCTTAAAAATTCATTTCCTGGCGTTCTTCCCGTTGTGTTCACTTCTATTTTCTGAGCTTCTCTGTTAGAAGTCAGAAATCAAATCCTGATGGAATAAAAAGGTAAATGTGAGACTCTGAAACCTTCCACAGCACACCTACACAGCAGCAGCACGTGTGAAGGATCAATGCTAGACTGTTCTATTATCACAGCGAGGTAAAAATAGCAGCCTATAAATAAATATACAGTACAACGACTCCACATGAATCACAATGTTCATGAGGAATGAAACTATTTTGTTATATCGTCTGTATCAAATGTTTCAGCTGCTTCCTCGTTCTGTTCATGAAACTGGTGACATAATCTTATGAGGGGAAAATAAAGTATAAGTAACTTTTATAACCTTCGGCGGGTGAATTTTTCCGGCTGCACTTCACTTCCTGCTCTTGTAATCAGAAGCGACGTCTTCAGCGTATCGATTTTTCTCTCAGGATCCGGACTAACTGAGCCGTCAGCTGCCGCCTTGCTGTGTGTTGCCTCAGCAGGGGTGTTAATCCGTTCTGCATCATCCAGCATCACACACCCCCCCTCCTTTATCTCCCTCCCTCCTCCACCCCCCCCAGCCCCAGGTTACCATGGTGATGATGTGGGTACTGCTCTTTTTCTGGGTTATTCTGTATTTTTCCCCTCTGATCTAATCTTTTCCCTCTCTCTCTCTCTCTCTCTCCTCTGTCTCTCCTGACCTCTCCTCCCCTCGCAGGCCGTACTTTGAGATGAAGGCCAAGTACTATCTGCAGCTGGAGGTACGTGATATAATCATTTACTTCCTTGCTGATCCCCTGTAAAGGTTATGAGGATGCTGTTCTAAACACCTTTCACCAAACACTCCAGACGTTTAGACTATTGACTCTCCGTTTCAGGGCTGCGGTGTTGATTTTCTCCTCACGTGCTGTAGATAACCGTGTGCCAGCTGTGAGCATTGTTAAGAACAAAGAGCAACATATCAGTCTGCCAACACAGTGTTTAACAATAACATGCACGTTATCTAATTAGCACTAGTTAATAAGTAGCAGAGAAATTGCTTTGATTGCGGCTGTTTTCACTTTCATACGGACTTGAAAGGAACGCTGCACTGAAAATCTTTTTTTTTGAGTATAAAACTCTCAAAGGCGGCTTTGAAAAGTTAGAGTTTTGCTCCTTCGCAGAGGACTATAGCTGCAGGCTGGTTAGATTCACTGCAGTTATAAGAGTCACTATATCAAAATATCTACACAGGCTTCTGTTGATCCATCTATTCAGTAGGTTTCAGATTTTTGCCCCTTTTTTTAGGCGCTAAAATTGCATTTTCACATTAAGGTTTTGAGGTCAAATGGAAGAAAAGCATCACCAATAAAAATTGTGTGTTTGGTCTCATTCAGTCTGTATTTTAAGCGTTTTTATTCAGTAGTCTTAATAAATACCTGCTAAATTGACAAATTGCAGTGACGTAAAGTGATTAAAAGTAGGGTCAAAGCAACAATTGTTTGTAAAACTGTAATAAAACTGTATGGATCAACAGTGGAGAAGTGGATTAAGCTGCAGTCGCCAGTCGTCCGAGCTGACTACAGCATGAAGGAGCAAACTACAGACTGCAGGTGGTGAATGTTTGATGCACAAAACACTGTTTTTTTTGTGGAGTTTTCCCTAAATGTGGGGCCAAACTTAATGATAGAGATGGATGGAAAGTTAAAAGAAAAACCTGAATAAATGAGTAGAGGAACATCATGAATGCAGATGTTTCCATACAGGACACGAGGGTCTTACTGAGTGGTTCGATGAGTAAATCAAAGGTCACCAGATCACGAGACAAACAAACCACCATCATCAAAACACCAAATGAAGGAAGATGTTCTGGAAGAGCATTGTTCATCTCTCCTCTAGACTTAAAACAGTCTTTGAGAATCTCGTAGCAGACCAACATGGTTTTTCATGCCAGGTCATAGACTGAGAGCCTGGTGGTGTCGTTGTCCATCCGTCATGATGACCCGCCTCTTTCTCCCTCTCTCTCTCTTTTCTTTCCTCCAGAACCTGAAGAAGAATGTGGACGAGCGACAGGCCAAACTGTCCCAGGCCAAAGGCGAGTACAAGACGGCTCTCAGGAACCTGGAGATGATCTCCGACGAGATCCACGAGCGACGCCGCAGCTCCGCCATGGGCCCGCGGGGGCGAGGCGTGGGCGCCGAGGGCGACAGCGTCTCCGGGGACGATATCTCCAGCTTTAAGATGGAATCTGACGGGATTTCCAGTAAGTACAGGAACCACTGTCTACATAAACCGCTCTATTTATGGCAAATATTGACATGAACCGCTGTAAGCTGCTCGCTCTTCAGCGTGACTCAGACAGTTGTCCTGACGAGATAAAAGGCCAATTAGTAAAGGTCAAACCGTCTCATGTTGTCACTCCGCTGTTGACCTCCACAGCAGCTGCTCACCTGGTGACTGTAAATGTCAGCTGTAATGAGATTTAGTCACCGTTCTGTTGTCATTTAGCCTCCATCGGTGTTAAATCAGGGCAGTAACTTTTAGAATAGAAATAGAGAGAAAGAAACAGATTTCATGCCTCCGTGATAATGAAAAGATAAACTCTTGTAAAGCTGCTTTTCCACCTGGAGCCACTTGTGAAGTGGAGACCGACTCTTAAGGAGCGATGCTGACGTCATTATCTCACAGAACGAGCTCTTGTGTGTTTTCTATGAATTCCTGGTTGTGATTCTTGGAAAGTCTGATAAGGTTAAAAGTGTTTCAGAGAAAAACAGGAACAGCGGATTCAGAGGATTGTTGACAGAAACAGTTCAAGTTGATATGAGTTTAAGAGTCTGTCTGACGGGCTCGCAGTCACACATGAACATGTGAAATATCGCATTCATTATCCTAAACTTTACCCTCAAACAGCCCTTTGAAGATGAAAGAACCAGAAAATAAAATATGTCCTCACTTCTCAAGCCTAAAATATGCTGTTTATTCAATTACTGTTTAAATGATCACAAAAAAGCCTTCACCTCTGCTGTGTAAAGAGTATAACAAATATATACACACAGTTTTCTACAGACATGAACGCACCACGACTGATTTCATAATATCCTCAGTCACTAATGTGAATTAGCAGCTGCACATGTTCAGCTAATTAACATACCAGTCACTGTGTGCATGAAGATGTTTCTAATTAACAGTTCAGGCTGTTAACTGACTGACTTCTGCTGTCCAGGAATTAACCAGCAGTATATTAAAGGGTCAGTTCACCCAAAATATAAAAGACATCTTGGGGGCTGAAAGAGGAGCTAGAAAAGATGTGGGGAGTGAAGGCAACAGTGGTGCCAGTGGTAATCGGAGCACTGGGGGCTGTAACCCACAAACTGGGAGAGTGGCTCCAGCAGATTCCAGGTACAACATCTGAGGTCTCTGTCCAGAAGAGATACCCTCAAACTCCCAGAACTCTGGTAGAGGACTTGAGCTTGAGGAAGACACACCACCACTCCCCATGGGAGGATTTTTTTTCTTGTATATAATCATAAATATATCTTTGGTTTTATATGTCTATGTTTTAAGGCATTTGTTCCTTCAGCACCACCTGAGCTGCTGCCCTTTTGGCCCTTCTGCTGCTTCAGGAGACCCCTGGACCAGCCAAACCCGAAAGTCCTCCTTCAACACTTGTGTCCACTAGCGTGTTCTCGGGTTGCTGCCCAGACAGGCAACAATGACCTTCCAGTCATAACTCTGATAAGAAATATTCCCTATAGAAAAACTGTTGTCATTTGAGTGAACTGACCCTTTAAATTTAAACGCATTGCTTCAGTTGTTTGTCAGTAAACTGTCCAGATCGGTGGCAGAATATGCAGAAACAAGCTGAAGGTTATAAGTCTGCGGAATGGAAATCTACCCGCTGCATCCTATCGGCCTTGACTATGGAATAAATAGGGTGGCGTTACCATGGTAACCGCAGAGCAGTAGAGGTGTCCAATTCAAGGCAGACGGCGTGATTATAAGTTACAAGATAAACCCGTTAAAAAAAAAAAAAAAGGAGAGAGAGAATGAATGCAGCTGCAGCGAGCGCTGACGGTGCTTTTGTGTTCTCTGATTTATGTCTGGGAAAATGAAACACCTCCGCTGACAGTTTAGAGTCGTCTCAGTTCTATTTATATCGCTGTTTACTCACACTCTTTTTTTTTTTTTTCTCTCCTCCACATCTTCACCTCCTTCATCTCTCCTTTTTCTCTTCTCACCACTTTCATCCTCCCTTCCTCACCTCTCCTCCTCCTCTAATCCATTTCCATCCTTCTTTCCCCTCTGTCTGTCTCGTTCCCTCCCTCATCACCTCATCCTCATCATCTTGCTCCCTTTGCCTCCTTTTATACTCCTCTTCCTCCCTCCTCTCTCCCTCCCCCCCTGCAGTGACGTCCGTGTGTTTCGAAGACGAGGCGTGTGGCGGCGGCGGCAGCATCATGTCGGAGGAAGACTCGGAGACTCACTCCACCTGCAGCCTGGGTTCGTCTCCCAGCAGCCCTCAGGAGCTCCTGTCGCCCTGCCCCTTCGCCAGCTCTTCTTCCTCCTCCTCCTCCTCCTCCTGCACATCCTCGTCCTCCGCCTCTCCGTCGCCCACTCCCTCCTCCTCCTCGTCCTCCCCGGCTCCTCTGTCCAGGCCCTGCAGTCTGGACCTCCCCAGCACCGTGTCGCTGTCCGACTTCGGCCTCATCTCGCCGGTGCTCGGGCCTCGCAGCGAGTGCAGCGGAGCGTCGTCGCCTGAATGCGACCTGGAGAGAGGTGAGAGATGGGGAAAATCTTCGTGTATCAGAGACTGTGTGTTTCAGCATAATAAATCCAGATGAAGATTTATGAATAATAATAAAACACAGACGCAAAAACATAGATGCATTTATCAGCTGGATGTTGGGGGATTAGTAATTTTTAGTGTAGTTGCAGAAGTGTTTTTTTATGCCTGGATTTTCGTACATTTTATAAATTAAGATCCAGTTTAGATGCAATTTTTCCTCAAACCAAATGATGATTATGATAAATAAATTGTCCCTAAAAAGAACTCAACAATAAAATAAACAGCCTTTGTTTTGCCCCTCCAGTGTTGAATTCAGCCTCCTACAGCACATGTAGTCGTGATAAGTTAATTCAACAGTAATACACAGAAGAATCGGCCTCTCTGATGTATTTGCTGATATTTGCTCATCGCTGACCGATAAGTAAAAAGAAATTACAGCACAGAAATGCCCAAAGATATGTTTTCCACCAGAGAGCACTGATCAGTTCATTTTTAAACTGTAAAATGTCTTGTTATTATACACTTACATATCTTGGTCAAAAATTTCCACTGCTATGCTGACGACACTCAGCTCTATCTCAGTACCCCCCCGGTCTCTAATCAGCTGCCTACAGGAAATAAAATCATTTTCTCTGTAAAGCGTCCTTGGGTGTTTTGAAAGGAGCTATATAGATCTAATTTATTATTATTGTTATTATTAAAACTCTTAAATAAGTAAATCGGGTCATCAAGAATGTTAGTTCATATTTGTTAATATCAAACATTTCATATTGGTCAATATATCCTAAAGCCTCTCAAATATTGATATTGCTGTAGTAGCGGTCGGGCTTTAATAGAAAGTAATTGCATATGTAGTTGATTATTTTCTGAAGAAATGGGTGTGTTTGTACAGATTGATAACAGCTAAAACAAAGATGAAATAAACAAAATATAAAACAAACTTGTAGGAAAACTGACTTGGTTGGTGCATGAATCTAACTGCACGTGAAAGCCTCCATCAGCAGTAAAATAGGTCTGTTTGTGTACGGCACGTGCCGTTACACGGGGGCAGAGAAGAAGAAAACAGGGGAAGTGAGATGGATGATGTTTGTAAATCTATTCTGGGTAAGACGTACGATGTCCTGCTCTACCTGCTCGGCTCGCACCCGCTCCGCTGCAGGAGCCTATTAGTCAAAGTGACAGCGAGCCGAGTGCTTCACCTGCACAGACAAACACATCTGCAGATCCTCCATGATAGAGGAAATGAGTTCACTACACCTCAGTCAGTCTTAATAAATAACTAGCTGTGTTTGTGTGTGTCCAACTGTTATTCACATGAATGAGATTTGGACCAATACGGTATTTCTATGATGTGTTTTCCTTTGCTGGTGTTGTTTCACTTTTAGGGAAGAACATTATTTTACTTTTTCAAAAGCTAGATCAGTGTTTCTAAATAATTTCACTGGTTGTTGAACATGTGTGGGCGCAGCAGCTGCCACTATCAATGAAGATCTGGGTACATCTGCTAAAAACTAAGTTGAGATTATGTCTAAACTTAGTTTTTAGCAGATTTAGATTTGAGCAGGATTTTAAAAATTCTTGATAATGAGCCTTTAAGACAAGGCCAGTTTATTTGTACAGCACATTTCAACAACAAGGTAACTCAAAGTGCTTTACATAGAGCATAAAAGGCATCAAAACAGAATATATAAAAGCAACACAAGTAAAAAGACATATAAAAACAATTAAAAAGTGTTAAATTTGGAAATAAAAAAGAACCTAAAAAGGGAATAAGACAGATAAAACAAGAGAATAAAAGTAACAGTGCAGTGTAAAATATTAACCCTTAATGTGGTTTAATGAAAGGCAAACAAAAAAAAACACAGAACTAGCAATTATATTTGGTAACCATTCTTTAAACTTAGCTATTAAAAAGTTGTGACCAAGATATAAACTCAGTGGGACATTTTACATTTAAAAAAACATCCTTGTTGCTGTATAATTATGGGTAATGTTTTACCTAAATTAACTCAAACATAGCTTTGGCATTTCTGTACTTGCAAGTGAAAGTTTTTAGACGTGTAGGTTGTATTAAATACTCATTTAAATGCTGAAACAGCAGTTATATGTCATGCAGATGTCTAACAACATGCAACCAACATTAGCTTAGTTTTCATCTTGACATCTTGCATCGATGCTTAGTGGGATTTTTTTTTATCCTCCGAGGAATTCAAAATGTTTCTCCACCCATTAGAGCTTAAAAACCTTCCTCTTGTATAATTTATGGCCGTCATGCTCATGAAAAAAAGCAGCATTACTTATTGACTGACCTTCTCCTGTGCTGCAGGTGAACGGGCGGAAGGTGCAGAGGGGGATTTGGACAACGCTCCCGCCGCCGCCACCAACAACAACATCAGCTCCACATCCAGCACCAAGAAGAGCTTCAGCCTGGAGGCACGCTTCAGCTTTCTGAACCTGCGACGCCCGCGCGCCGCCAGCGCCAAAAACACGGACAACTGTTCCCAGAAGGCCGAGGCCGGGCAGAGCGGCGTGGTCTTGGTCAAAGGAGTCTGAAGAATTTAGATTTTGACTCTGCCTCGACTCGTTCTGACCTAAATTCTCTGATAAACTATTATGAGCTGTTTATAAGCTACCTGCCACAACTGCACTCCATTTCCAAACTCCATGGTCAAAGACAGACTTTGAATGTCTTAGTCGGTGTATGTAAAGTTTCCTGTACATCTTGGCAGCGTTGTTACCCCCCCATTTCCCTTTTATGAAGGACTTTGCACCTTTGGACTCTCGAGCCTGAGAAATAAAGAGCACTGTTATGTTGAAAATGTGTTGGTGAAGGGTGAAAACGCTTCTGTCACAAAAGCAAACGTACACTAGCTGCCTGCGTACGACCTTTTGACTTGGGGATCATCTTAAAACTGTTGTATCCTTATTGATTAAATAACTGGTATAACTGTTGTTGAAATTGAGAATTTATTACTGTTTCAATGGCACTTGGCATGCTTTAAACCATGCAGAGGTGATTTGTGTTTAGTTCAACAGTTAAAGGAATTTAAGTCACATGTGGAGATGTTCAATAAATAACTGGTCTCTTAACCTCCTGCTATACGCTCCTGTATTTGATATGTGACTTTTGTTTTCTTGATGATTGCTCTCTACTAGAAAGGCATACATTTAAAAAAAAAAAACAAAGTTGCTGATATTTAAGCACAAAATGTCTTCTCAATACAAGAAAAGTCACATTGCAGGTAAACGTATAAAAAAAGCTGCATGTCGTTGCTTAAAACAATATTTAAACAGTAACTTATACCAAGCTGAAACAGTGTTTCACTGCCCTTTCTGGTTTAAAATGATGCAACTTTTGAAAGAAGAAATAACAGAATTTTCCTTTGACAAAATAAAGTCAAACACACTTTTGCACAATTCAATACACTGCTTTTGCTGCCACTCCCTCACCATGTCTGGTATGAACAGTAGCTAATGGTAGCAAATTCTGGCTAAAGTTAGCAAAGTTAGCAGTTAGATATTGCTCTGTAGCTGACTTTAGTACACTGACTATCACACTTTATGCCACTGTTGCATGTTTTAGCTTCTCACAGGTAAACATTTCAATGGTTTTATCACAAAATTTAAAGAGGAAGTAACAAAACAGGGAATTTGAAGCTCCGTTAACCTGTAATTTCCACTTGTGACCACCGTTCAGCTTACAGTTTTGAGTTTGTCGCACCTTTTAACCACACCCAACAGTGATGTCACAGTGTACTGACACACCCCTGGAGTACACTCGTACATCACTGGAGGTCATCAAAAGATTTTCAGCTGCTGTTAAGTTGCTCTTTAAGTTCTGATGGTAAAATTTAGGTAATTAAAATGTTTTCCTCATTGGAACACATTTTTAAAAAAAAATGTTTCAGGAAGTTAAACTGGAATTGTAGTTCTTATGTACTGTTGATTGTATTATTGTTAATATAATATTTTTATATGTAATATTTTGCTTTTCCGACGTGGTTTGACTGATTTCCTAAATACATGTACATCAGTTCATCACAGGTACGATTATTATTATTAGGTAGCATTATGCGGCAAATTAACAGTTTTTCCGGCAGTTTATATCTACAGAAAATCTGCTCATATGAAAACATTATTTTGGCAACTAATGTTGTGTAACTGGGCCTCTGTCTTGTTACACTCATGAAGGTCTGGGAAAATTCAAAAACAAGATGTGGCTGGAAAAGGGCAGAGAAACAATGGATACAGAAACAACCCAAAAATTCTGAGTAAAAATAACATCTAATGGGTTTGATTTAATTATTTAATTTTTTTGGCTTGTAAAAGGTTCCATCTGTTCTGTGTTCATAATCAAGTAATTGTTGAAAATTTGAAAACAAACATATTTTTGGCAGAAACATGGAAAAGAAGTCCAAGGTTGAAAGTAACTGAAATTACCCTGAAATGTATCACTCACAGCTCCATGTTTCAACTCTAGATCTAGCTGTACAACTACAGAGGGTGGTGGCTCACAAACTGAGAACTGAGGTGTTAAACTGGATGATTGAGGATTTAATTTGTCCACTATACACTCCAATTTCTAATTTATCAGTGCTGCTTTTATGTGGCGTCTGAGAAATGAGCCTTCGCCCTCTCCTGGTCATGGTGTGTCCCTCAGGGCTCCGTACTGGAGTCCCTATCATTTCCCACAAACTCCATCTATGTAAGCACCAGCAGCTTATGTTGAAAAACAAAGCAATATGAGGACCTCTATGCTAAATATTCTCACAGTAAAAACAGGAATTTTTGAATATAAAAAAGGAGAACATTGAATGAATTTGGAGAAAAAAGCATACTGTTTTTGAAACCAATGGTGGATTATGTTGTTAAAGAATTTTACAGGCTGACAGAATGATTCATAACATTGAGGGCAGTTTTGTGTTGAATGTTTGAGACGTTGTCACAATAGTTTGACTTCTCATAACAATTTTCCCTGTGCAGATGCCATATGAGTGAAGTATCAGGCTACGTAACTGGTTCCTTCAGCCCCCTTTAGCGTTAGCATTAGCATACTTTAAATGAAACCCAGATTTACTGCCAGTGCTAGCCTGAGTTTATTCCATTGAGAGGTTTAGTGATGAATACTGTCAGCCAAAGGATTGTTTTTCAAATGTGTTATCTGCAACCAATAAGGGTAATTTAATTAGTGCACTCACGTTGGAAATAATTTCCTCACTTGTGCCCTCAAAATGTTTAATTTGTTCCTTCAGATTTAAGGATAAAGCTGGTGATATTTATTTTTGTATTCAACAAATCCCATGAAAAGACCCAAAACCAACAATACATTAGTCTCTCCAACCTTACCAAACCAATACTCTGACTTCTCTACCCGGTTGGTGGCATTCAGCCCAAGCCCATTCATTCCTACTGAAGATGTAATTTTTAAAAAATGTGTCACAAAATAATAGTTTCATTTTTTAAAAATGTTGTTGAGAACTACTTTTAGTGGTGGATTAATACACATTTGGAACTCCAGTGAATTGTGATTTTCAGACAATTTCCTTATCCTTTCACAGTGTTGCATTATCCTTTTCTTTCCTTTTGTTCTTTTCCTCCTCAACTTGGTTTAATTACAGTTTTATTTTCATCTCAGACTGAGATACATGTAGATAAACTCAGCATGTTTTTGGTTGTTACTGTGAACACAATATTGTTCTAAAATTCAGATTCAAGGTTAATAGATCAGTGACATTTTCCTACCCTCCACAAGAGAGAAGCCGGGGGGTAAATTAAGTAATTTGAGAGCATAATTTAATAATTTTTGGACATGAATTATCATAAAACTCTTCACCCAAACACCTGCCAAGTAGAGAAGTGCTTGACTATGAGAAAAAAACCAGAAGGGTAAGATTTTACAAATGGTAAACATCTGCGTCATCACCGTTGTAATGCTTTTAAGAAATGTAAGTAAGGAAGGTGGTAAATATGTGCTGGCCTTTTTCCTACTGTTATCTTAAATGTGAATTATGTGTGTGAACGAAATGTGATATCTGTATATTTCTGTACATCTGTGTCACTTTTTCATGTGGAATTAAGGATATAAAAACATGACCAGCCTCCTCTCTTCTTGTAGCTGTACTGTATGTGTGCAGAGGGTGTCCAGTCCTCTGCATCGTCTCTCAGCAGCTTATGTGCCTGTTTTTCAGATAAAGAATAAAATAAAAGGATGTTCACTTCATTGTCATCCTGGTTCATTTGAAGTTCACTGGTTCAGCTTGAACTGGACGTCTTTTATCCTCATAGACTCGGTCATGATTTTGATTTTTGACCTCCAGTGTGACACAGAAGGGCAGCACACACTCATGAATAAACAGTTAAGTTTCCTAAAAGTAACTGCATGATGGTTTGCTCAGTGATTTGGGTAAGTAAAAGGGTTATTAAGCAATTTGACTTCAATCAACAACCAGTTGGAATTTCATTAACATCAACCAGCATCTGGCACATCTTAGGAGAAGCTGTAAACAATCCAAATGATCACATTACAACACCACATACAACCTCCTGCTGCTGGAAATACTTACCAGAACATCAAATGTGGATTCATCCACCGCTGAAAATAGTCCCTAACAAATGCTCTATTCCCTCCTTTTTGAGTTATGTTAGCTAAACATCACAGAGCCCAGCTGTTTAGTAAACTACTCAGCCTTTTTTAAAGAAACAAATCTAAATTAGGAATTATTTAGGAAAGCTAAATCAGACATGAAAAGGGTCACAGATCTGAGTAAAGGTTATATTCAACATTACATGTACTGGAGTTTAACCCTAAACTCTTGGTTCTGTGTAGAAACTGGTGAGCTGAGATTCACAGCTGGTACCAAGTCAACCTGATCAGATACCTTATGAACAATCTGCTATGACAAGCGAATATGTATTAAATTCAAAGGGCAGCAGTTGTGCTGCATTTACAAGACAAACTAATAACTTTATTTGCATAGCACCTTTAATACAAAAAAAAAAAAAAAAATGCAGCTCAAAGAGCTAAATGTTATCTTCACATCCTCTCAACTTTAAATTCATTTGCAATTAAGGAAAAATATGAGATTTCTATCACACGAAGCATGTGATTAAATATGCCTTGCCATAGAAGCAAGTAATTATGTTTCCAAAGTTATTAAAGTATATTTCAGTCTCACAGTTATTGTCTTGCAGAGACAACGTGGTTATTAAAAAAAACTTTATGAGCTTAATTTCCAAGTTGTCACCGTGGCAACATGACGTGACGTGACAGTGGCTGCATGTTGTTTCTTACACACGTGCTTGTAACAGCTCAGTCGACTCTAATTCGCTTACATAACCATTTCTTTCTTCTTTTTTTTTTTCCCATGACCGTCTTCCCCTTTACACACTTAAATCAACCTTTCAGCCTGTTTACTTGTCAGTGTTGTTGACACGTAGGGATGATAACATCAGATAAAGCTCATGTCTCGTCAGTGTGTCGCCTCTGGCAGGCAGCGACCCCAACCCTATCCTGTCCCAAAATAAGCACATTATTCTCGTTCATTATTTTAATCAGTTATTTAAAGATAAAATTCTGTGTACATAACTTTGGGAGGAGGGTGTCGGTGTTTGGACTCTGCGGCTGAACAAATGTTTCTCTTCCTGTATGAATTTACTCTGTAAATTAGAAAACAGCTTTGCTGCTGTAGATTATCGGGGTGCTGTGACCTCTGTACTGCTAGTAGCTGATGACAGCATAAACAGTATAAATCTATAAATATAAATGTTAATGTCTTCAGTCTGAGGAGCTGTGACTGACACATTAACCGGATTTTAACCCCTCCACTCAACAACATGTTCTTCTTCTCTGTGCAGAGTTTGTTTTCACATTCAACTGCTGAAGGAGGAAAGTTTCTCTGAGTTCACTTTAAATCTCAGTTACACACGTGTAGCTATGAGCAGGATTTGTGACATCACAACTAGTTTGGAGACCATCCTGGTCCAGTATGTAACTTACACACAAGTGTGATGTGGAAACTTGAAGCCTCCAGTGCACAAACACTGAGAATGGACTTTACAGTGAAAATGAACAATGTTTACATATTCATATATTAGTCCTACAGTCCCAAAATGAATCTGAGGGGTTAGCACATGATTGAAATCACATCATTGTTGTGTTTTTCTGGTGAAATACTGGACACTTTCTGATTTTTGGGCCTGCATCCCAAGATATATATCAGTCTTTGTTAAACATAAAGTATCCCATCATCAACATCATCTGAAAAAATCACGTGAATAACATCCCTTCATAGAGCTGGTTTGTTACTTCTCAAGTACTCCGGATTCGTCTACTACTATAATTAAACAAGCCTGGGAAGATGAGCTTGGTATTGAGATCAAGGATCAAATATTAACTAACATTAAGTCTTGCTCGATAAACGCTAGGCTCCAACTGATCCAGGTTAAGGTAGTTCATAGATTACACTAACCTCTCTCCACTATGCAATAGATGTAACGGCGCAGAAGCTACTCTTGCACATCTCTTCTGGACTTCCCCCAAACTACACAACTTCTGGTCTCTCATTTTCCGATGGCTTTCCTTTGTCTTTAACATCATTATAACACCCGACCCTGAAACTACTCTGCTAGGATACTCCAACACTTTGAAAAATTTGGATTGTAACATATGTATTGCTTTGATTCATGGTATGATGATTGCAAAGAGATGTATCCTGAAACTGTGGAAGTCTGATCTAGTTCCCAGTTTGAGACCCGGCTGAAGGAACTCATAAGCATCCTGCATGTGGAAAGACTGAGACATGAACTTTCTGGAAACACTCTGAAGTTCTCCAGGATATGGAGTCCAGTGCTAGAGCACATGAAGGACCAATGATACTCTCTTTACCCTCCTATCTTGCTCATGTACCTCTTTGATAATATGGACAGCTGTACAGTGGAGCAGATGGCATTACTGTATATATATATATATATATATATATATATATATATTTATATATGTCTGTGTCACTGGTGGTTCTTCTCTTTTATTTCCTCATTATTGTTTATTTACTTGTCAATGTCTCCTTGTCACTTACTTAATGTAACTTAATTTGAAAATCTTCACAAATAAAAGGTTAAAAAAACAAAACAAACATCCCTTCATGATTCAGAAGTACATTTGAATGAATTTCATTCCTATCAAAATAAAAGCCCCATTTCCCTCCCAAATAAATCGATGAATAAAAAACAGAACAGACGGGAGCAGGTTTGATTTTCTGTATTCAAAGTTTGAACACGTCACTCTACCCAACATTTAGTGCAAGTTCTGCAAACATTACATCATCACTCATTCAGCAGGTTCCTGCAAGATTGTCCTGCTGCATCTTTCAATGTGTCGGCTTGTTGCCCAATTAAAAAGACGTAACCGAATATGGTGAAATAAGATTATGGTATTCATGACAGTAATCATTCATCACTATTAAACAAGTAGACATTTGACAGAAGTGCTTGGCAATGTATCGTTAAAGCTATATTTCACTCTGGCAGAACATTTCAACCTTTCACCCTACAGACATAATTATCTCAGTTACAGTCGTCAACCTGTCAGCACTGGTGTTATTTTGAATTATTTTAACAGCAATTATGGGTGAAAATTGTCACAATGCTCCCGCAGAAAGAATAGCTTTACTGTGAACCAGGTCGCAGTTTATCACTGTTGCAGCTAAATTACATAATTTGCACATGAAATAATGGAGACTTTGTATGTTTACTGAGACAAATAAGACAGATGACTCTACGCTACAAGGCTGCTCTCTCAGCCAGAGCGTCTGGTCGACATAATGAACATCATTTAAAAAGGTTTATGTGCAAGAAAGTGACAATCCTGTTTGAAGCCTCTAAATGCACAGCAGCCTATTAAGAGGATAGAAAACTCAGCTAATGAGTTGATCAGTGATTTGACAAGCAGAAGACAAAAAATTTGCTCGTTCTTCTTCTCAAATGTGAGAATTTGCTGCTTTTCTCTGTTTTATATCAGAGTAAAATGAATATTTTTAGGTTTCGTATGGTTGATCAGACAAAACAATTTGAAAGAGTCACCTTGAGATCTCTGGGGGGGTTTTGAGGTTATAAACTAATCACTTATTTGAGATTTAATGATCATTTCTTGCAGACTGTTGCTGTGGCAACAGGGCGCTGTGCACTGAGCGAAGACAGTTGAGTTTTTAACCGAGGTCAACGGCTTTCATCAACAAACTGAGTTTGCTCAGTTGTCATCATGTGACCATCACCAGCTCCATGACAACTGAGTAAACTCATCATTGCTGATGAAGACGTTGTTGAAAGTACCAAAAAAAGCTAGAAAGTGGACCTTTAGTTAAGAATATCTGTCCAAATACTGTTCATAAAGGTCATAAATAGACTTTCATTCATTTACTTTTCAAATTGGCTTCTAGATAAAAAGTCAAATCGATGCAACGCAACAGAGAGAAAAAAGGTCCACGGTTCTGTTTCCTTTCGGCAAGTCGTGACGCAATTCAAAGGAAGTCCAACTGAGAGTCAATGACATTTGTTACTTTGACTCACAGTTAGTAACTGTTCATGCACACATTTTTTGTCTGAAACACAACTCTGAGTGTGAAATCTGCTGACTGCTTCCACATGACGCAACGTAAACTCTACGTGTATTTTCATTTTCAGCGTTGCCGATGTGTTCACAGCACATCTGAGGAAGAACTGAATCTAATACACCAGTTCACTAAACAAGACTCGGTTGCCAAGGAATTTGTGACTCAACTACAAAGCTTTGCTAGTGTCGTAGAGTTAAGCAGCGTAGAATATAGCGACTACATTATTACATAACAGACTGCTGATGGGTGAAAACAGTTTGCAGTGTGGAAAGTTTCCATACTGTAAACTGAGGAAACAAGGTGCACACAGTCAGATGGTTCTATGTGAAGAAACAAAGTGACAGATTCATTCCCATGTACTGTAAAAATAATTAGAAATATGTCAACATAAAAGTAAATAGAGGATGTGTACTTGGCAACACGTTACAGTTTTTTACCTGTAAAAGGTTGATAGCAACAGTCATACATTTACACACACACACACATACATACATACAGGTACTTTATAACACATACACTGTGTGATAACTGTCTCCAGCAGTGCTGAGTGCTGACATGAGGCCTGTCAGTGAAATCAGGCTGATATTTCTCACTCCGCCGTCACATCCACAGACAACATGAAGAGACATCATTCTACCGCTGCCGTACTGGATTCCCTGTGGTGCTGCTCTGCTGCACTGCTCCTGAGAATTTAAAAAAAAAAAAAAAAAAAAACCTTCACGGTTCATTTAAGTAAACTAACTTTCCTTTTTTTTTTTCTTCCACCGGCCACAGAGGCTCTGACGGACTCTGAAACAGCTTTTATTATTTTGTCAGAGACTCTTCAGACTATTGAACAGTTTCATCATCAAGCAACTTCTTCTTATTCAAGTAGTTTTGCAGCAGTGAGCATCTCAAGCATCTTGTGCTGATTTATCAGAGGTTATAATGACCCTAAATATTATTCCTTTCTGCTTTATTATTTTATTGTATTTATAGCTCAGAACAGCCTGGTTTCTACTCCAGGTTGTCTTTCTATTTTCAGTGGAGAAGCGACAGTGTGATATATAGAAGCAGCTGAAGCATATAGTCCGACAAAGCTTTTTCTTTGCTCCTTATTATTTGTCAGGGCTTGGATGAATTTACTAGACAGCTGTCAGATCAAGTTGTCTGTACACTAGACGATTGATGGGTCTCTCTTACCAAGATAGCATCATCATCCCTTCTTATATCTGACTGGATGGACGTTTCACTCGCTGTAACTCGCCTGATTTTTGAAAATGAAAAGGCGGTTGTTCTAGAGACAACGGTAAATTTCATCCCAAATCTCAGCTATCATCATTACACCTACATGTGAAAGTTAAACATCTAAATCCAAAACCATGGCCGTTAATCTGCTGCTATAAATCCTCCACTCTGGTTTCAGGTTTTCCATCAGGCTGCAGGGATTTGCCCCCCTTCAGCCACAAGAGCATCACTGATACTGGGTGATAAGGTCTAGCTCGGAGTCAGTGTTCCAGTTCATCCCAGAAGGTGTTGGATGGGGTTGAGGCCACATTCTTCCACACCAAACTGGGAAAACCATTTCTTTACAGAGCTAGCTTTGTGCACGGGGGCATCGTCATGTTGAAACAGGAAAGGGACAAACACAAACTGTTGACATAGTTAGAAGCACTCTGCTGTAGAAGATTAAGATTTTCCTTCACTGGAATCAAGGAGACCAAACCAGGATAAACATCCCCAAACCAAAAGTAAACTAAAATACGTGGACAGGGATGTCCACAGGTGTCCTCCTACTTCTCTGGGGAAGTTACTTTCCCTGTGTGGAATCTCAAAAACTTCATAATATTCCAGAAACTCCAAAACCAGGTACTAAGAATACACTTCTAGACTGTTGAGGTGCTCATTGCGGCAAAAGAGAACCTGAAAAGAAGCCTAATTTTGCAGCTCGTGGCTGACAGCTGGTGTTTATTTCAACCTGTTACTCCTCCACAACCAGTTGAATCCAGGATGTGGGTTGGTGAGATCCATCAGACCAAAACTGCTGTATTTATTTTAAATATTCCATCTGGTGGTTGTAAGCTCAGTTCATTGGAGATAAATAGACATACTGTGTCTATGTTGCCGCTCTAATCATCGCTCTCTGTTTGGTGAAATTTTGGTGAGACTTATTTGTTTTCTGTCCCCAAACGTCTTGACTTTTTATTCCACTCAGAAGTTCCTCTTGTTAATAATTTATTCCTTTACTATAACTCTGTGATATCCTCAAGCCGCTGTTGAAGCCAAGGATGTGTCCATTTACCTCTGCGAAGGTTTTAAGTGAGAGAAGACGGGGAAAAGATTGTACCAGTCACATTCTGGGCTCTTTGGGTTTTTACTGAGGCCTTGTTTACCTCATCACATCCAAAGTACAGTTTCAGAAATACCCAATGATATTCTATATCCTTGCAAATCTCTCTCTCTCTCTCCAAATCCCTGCCCCCGTCCTCTTTCCAGCTCCGTCTTCACTGCAGCTGAGAGACTTTGAGGGGTGCGGTGCTGGCAAAGTCCAAGAAGAAGGGTCCTTCCTGTTTGGGCAGGAAGGTGGTGGGAATGACGTTGTAGATGCCTGCTGGGACGTGTTCGGCTTCCATGTAGCAGAAGCCGCATCTGGAAAAAAAAAAGAGAATCAGTTCAGAGCGGGAGGCGACACAGCATCACAGTTTCAATCCAGATAAAAAAAAAAAAAAAAAAAAATCAGTTACATACTAATTTGCAAAACGCTATTGACTTAATGTAGCGTTACACAGAACAGATGAGTTTACAGCAGCATGTATATAAAGACATGTTATCTCCAGGGACACGTGGCCGACCTATGTGACATCCTCGTTACGCTCATTTGTGTTGGAAATTCCTGTGGAGACGGTCACAATGAGTTCTTGTCTGCTTGACTTGGTCAGCGACTGTTGCTGATGCGCGTCTGCAAACTGACTTTCACACTGTATGCGATGTTACAAACACACTGAAACACTCGCTGATGAAGTTCTTTGTTTGTTTTAATTAATTCCCAACTGAGTGTTTGATCTCATGAAATCAGATTTGTCTTTAATTCTTCGGAGGACAATGTGATGCTTTAACGCTCACGTTATGCATAAACGTGTGACTAATACTGTTTAAAACATGCAGGTGGTCTTTGGGTAGACTGCCTTTTGACAGCACGTGGCTCTGTTATGTTTCTACATTTAGATTTTAGTTTTACGTAGAAGAAGAGAACACAATAAAACAGATAAAATAATGAACCTGGTTAAACACACACTAATAATATGGTAAATAATGGCTGTTGAATTCCGGAAAAGTAATAAATTGATCCTCATTGGACATGAATTTCTAACCAAGAGCCTTCAGAGTCGAGCTGGTCAATGGTGGAGTTATTGAACCATGTTTGCATGATCAGGTTTGGTTTATAAGTTGTGCTCTACTAACACATGTACATGTACGCTCATGATATACAGTCTTCTTTCTTCTTTTATTGTCTCTGTTTCGTAAACTCTCTTTAATTTCCTATTTTGTGAGTATAAATCGTGTTATTATCATGTTTGTTCGATGTTTTTAATGTGAAGCACTTTGCAACTTTTGTTGTTTTGCTAGATAAATAAATCTTTACTTATGTTATGTTTCCGTTCAACAAAACTCTGCGCTCGGCCTCGCAAAAGGACGTGATGTCACGTTTCTGATGCGAGTAATGATTGATCAGAGCGATCACAAACTGTAAGCAGTGTATGAGTGCGACGCTACGTTTTATAGGCTGGTGGTGTGATAATGTACTAAAACTGGTGACAAAACACACTAGAATATAATATTTTCCATTTTCCATTTGACACGACATAGCAGTGTTTCTATTGGCCGATCAAGCACATCCGCTCGGTCAAAGGTGAACTGAGGTGAACTCTGACCTTCACCTCTCCAGCCTATCGCACTGAAACAGGAAACGCTAGAATTTGTCCACCGAGCGAGCTCCTAAAGAAACAAATAGGACACAGAGCGAATACTCATAGGACAGAAGTGTAATGTGATCATATCTTTACATGCAACACATTAAACTGTGGGAAACATGGATTCGTTGTCTGATTACATATGAGACAGTCTTGTAGAAATGAGACCAACCAGTAAAATACAACGTGGAAACGTCTCCGTCATTAACTTATAGTTATGTTTGATCGTTAAGAGTTTCTATCGTGACACAGTTTCCCCTTGAATAACTTTAACAGAGCAACACTGACCAGTAGACATGTTGACAGTCTACTTTATGAGAGCATGAAATGTGCTTGTGTTTCATAATATCGTAACATAAATTACCGAGTTATGTAACATTTCGAATGTTCCGTGTTTCTCTACAAGCATTCAAATCTATTATTACTTGTAACGAATGAAATTATTGACTGTTATTTGCTTTATTTCTTGTCCGCTGCTGTGTCCACACAGCGAGGTTGGATAATAATTTCACGTTATCGTTGTGTAATGATGGTAAATGACTGTGAAGTCCCGACTTCCAAGCAGGAAACCGGTTAGAGAAGGTGATGGGATGGTGGTTTTTCTCTACTGATGCCTGGTCCTCAGTATGTTTCTGTTAGCTGTTAGACCTGATGTACCTGTAATCTCCACTGCTCTTCTTCTGGAAGGCAGCCGGTCCCGGATCCCCGACATTCGACACCGTCACCATCTCAAAACCGACACTGTACTGCCTGCAGACACACAGACAGAAAACAACAGGCGGAGAATAATTACTGATATTTTATTGTTCCAGCAGTAGAGAAACAGTCGGCCTCCTTTAAATAAAAAGATATTCAGTCTTCTTTTGTTTCTCACTTTTATTTATTTTATATATATTATACTATATTTTTAAATGACTGACTTTGAGTCGGTAAATTCTGCTGTTTTTATGTTCATCTTTAATAAAGTTTTAATGGACTATTAAGGCTTTTCTGTGCTTTTTTGGGGAGGGTGGTGACGTGCTGTGAGCAGTGAAGCCGTGCTGACATGCTGCAAGTGTTTTTCACCAGTAAAGCACGTCAAGTTGTTTACCTGTTGGAGGTTTGCTGTTGTCTACAGCTCTTCATCGGACATCTCACTGTGGCTTCTACTCCTCTCTGCAGTATTTATAACTGATTCACTGACTAAATAACCAAATATAACCAAATATCTGCAGATCCTGTGGTGACACGGACTAATGGAAAAACCCTGTATATTCAATCTGCTGGCTGATGTTAGTCAGACATTTGATTCATGGCTTTAGTTTATCACAGATACATTTGTATCGTCACATCGTAACAAGTAGCGAGAAGCTGCAGTGCCGAAATGTCAAAGATATGTTTGACGTAGTTTAGAAACAGTGTCTCGATTGCATAATTTGTCCACCAGAGACGACTGACAACTGTAAAATGTCCAGCTCAGTACATATATTGGTTTGTTTATGTCATGTACAAAATGAATATTGACTGATGTATCGTTATTGGCTAATTTGTCTCTCAGATATCTATCTGGAGCATCATTCAGGATGATGAGGAGCTCTAGTGACATACAATATTTCTGGCCTATTTAATTTGTTATGGGAGAAATACAGTAAATACAGTCGTAAATAACTTGTGATGCTGTCTGGCCACCAAGTGAACCCTGCTGTAATGCAGTCTGGCTGCAGTCTGAGTGCAAGAAGAACATTTTTACCGTCAAAATCATTCACACGTGTGTTCCTGACCTCTTCACTGTTTTTACATACTGGTGATATAAGGATGTAAGTGTACAGTCACACTTATTTCTAATTGACTGTAGAAAATACAGTTAAATACAACTAAGTCATTGTGTTAGATTATGTTATTGTGTATAAAGTGAAGTAAGTAACAGAATATTTGTCATGTCACAAGTTTGGAGTTTGGAGAGAGAATTAAACAATGCTGAGTCGCTGAGTCATCCTGGTGTGTGTGTGTGTGTGTGTGTGTGTGTGTGTGTGTGTGTGTGTGTGTGTGTGTGTGTGTGTATGTGTGTTAGTGAGGCAGAATGCGACAGTCAGAGAGAAGGATCCAGAGGCCAAAGTGTGTAAAGTCACAGAGTCATCCCATTGGTCATTTATTTAATAAGTCTTTTAAAGTTAAGTGAGACCAAATGGGTGCCGTCATTTCTAAATTTCTACAGATTTGTAACATTTGTAACATTTGTAACTACTCAGATTTCGCATCCATCTAAATGTCACAAAGGGAATGTGACAAAATCTGTCAAAATGTCGTCATTCTGATACACACACACACAATATTATGATGACATTCCTTGTAACAGGAGTCAGAAGTTTAATTTTTTCCCCTTCGTCAGCATGTTGACAATGTAGCTTGTTGACTACATGGAGGAACCAAGACTAAACACTGAAACATTGTCTGTTATCAAAATCTATTAGAGTTGCTAGAAATATCTGGACATGATGTAACATTGGTAACTTACGGTCAGTTATCCACAGGAAGAAGAAAAGTTTAACACGACTAAGAGTCTGCAGCCATGCTAGTGGCTCTGTGAGACTGTACTTAAGTACAGATGGTTGAGATAAATGGGATCTGGGAACAAAAAAAACGTTGTGCCAATCCATCCGATAGTTGTTGAGATACGCTGGATAAGTGAAAACTGTCCTACTGGTGGCACTGCCATCAAATTAATTAGGATTCATCCTCTGAGGACCATGAATATCTGTACAAAATTACATCTATCCAATAGATTTTTCAGTGTGGCCCAAAGTGGTGGACTGACTGAATGACGTTACCATCTGGTAGCATGTGCCAGAAATGTTAAATACATCCTTGGTAGCAGAGTTGAAGTTTGTTTTAAGGTTGTTTTTAGACAGCATGATGTGGGTTTTACAGACTTAAAACCATAAGAGTTGAAGCTACATTGACTAGTCATTGTCAGATATTAACAGAAAAGTCGATCTGGTTTTATCCTGACCTGGATCCTCGCAGTTCGATGAGCAGGGGTCCTGACCGCTCCAGGTTCACCTGATAGATCGGGTTGTGTTTGTACGAGTCCTTATAGTTCCCACAACCACCGGCAGTGGGTCCCTTCCACTGACCATTAATCTGAAGACAGAAGACAGAACAACAATCACTTTTTCAGATCAAATAGTCGGCCAGCACCAAAACATTAGATACAACTGAAAACAGAAAGACATCAGTGATCCTAAGCCCTCAAATTTCACTGAATGTGTTGCATAAAAGAAAGCGTCAGGTCAACTTAAACGCACAATATGTAATTTCAGCTGCTAGGGGTCTCGCAATCAAAACAATAACAAAAGACAGAGTGTGATGATGGTGTGAAGTAGCAAGGGATCATGGGAGTTGTCTTCATTGTTAAATAACCAGCTTCACCGGGATAGGATTACTCCAGTGTTAATTGTTCGGATGTTTGGTGACCACTGGACTTCCTGGAGGGGCTGTTAGCCGAGCTGCTGCTAACGTTTGTCCAGTTTATTTCTCTGATAACTTAAGATCCAGACGTCCAATGACTAAAATCCTTCTTCTAGCTAAAAGATATAGTTAAAAACCACCTAAATTTATCATGAAAATGTGGCTTAAAACTGAATAAAAGTCAATTTATAACAAGTTTGTGTGGAACAACCACAACGCCGATGTATTATCTTGTATGTGTGTAAGTTACTCTTTGGTAGACGCCATTGTAGCGGACAAACACAGCACTGCCATATGCATCTTGTGCGTGTTTACTCTTTGGTAGAGGAGGTATGACGCCATTGACATGCGACCAAATGAAACGGTCCGTTACTTTGATTAAATTACAGATTTCTCTGGGTAGTACACAACTCAACAACATATATAACATAGGTCTAGTTGTTTTTAGACATTTTAATGTGGAATAATTACATATTATACCTTTAAACAACACATTTACAAGATGTTTTTACCAGTAAATTACACCTACAGAAACAACTGAACATCCCAGTGATGTCTGATTGTGCTGACTAACGTCCCAGACGCAGACTGAACAATAAAACACATACTTCCTGTCTATCTACATACCCTTTTGGTGTGAGAGAAGGGATTTGGGATCTTGGAGAAGGTGAATTTGCATCCGGAGTACACCTACGGAAAGAAACAAAACCTGTTATTTAACAACGAACATGACTGCGTCTCACAAAAAAAAAAAAAAATCAAGTTGGCAGACGAGGGTTTAAAACAAAGAAAAGAGAGATGTTGGGTGTTATTCCAATGTGAGTGAGTTATATAAACCAGAAAGCCAACAGGACACGTGAAGAAATATAAATATGTTAATGCTCTGGCGCAAAAGCTGATAAATAAAAGAACATATGTAGAAATCTACAAAGCAAACAACACAAAAAGATTACTTAATATTGCTTTTCATTTTCGTTAAAAGCCATTTAATTCGACAAAGTGTAAAATGTTTCCAAATGTTGGATATCTCACTTTGGAGCAAGGTTGTTAATTAATGTATGAATATCTGCACACAAAATAGAGTTTTTAATTCGAGCGCTGTTTTGATAAATGCGACATCAGAACAGAAATCACGTTTCCTGCTTCTTGCTTTGATCTCTGGTGAAAACTCAGTGAACAAGAGAGTCGTTCTCTAGACGGTTTTCAAAGAGAAACGCTGATCTGAGCTGAGGGGAGATCGCTCCCACGGACGGCTCAGTGGAGAGAGACAGAGAGAGAGAGAGAGAGCATTGGATATGACAGTTGTGTTGCTCAAGACTACACACACACACACACACACACACACACACACACACACACACACACACACACACACACACACACACACACACACACACACACACCTCACAGCAGACACGTGTACAGAGGACATGCTTTTCTTTAATGAGTGATTCAGTATAAACACTTCTCCACGGTCCTCGCTGCAGTTCGCAAGAGGAGACCATAAATTATAAATGACAAAAAATATATTTGGGTCACACACACACACACACACACACACACACACACACACACACACACACACACTAAAGTCCCTGACTCCCTTAGCCACTCTCAAGGAGCTGACGTTTTCCAGAAGTGCAGCAGCGGCTGTAATAGAAAACAATATGTGAGGTGAATTTTAATTTACAAGGAAAGCAGATGAGGAGGACGTATTTAGATTGAGGACTGAGGTCTTACCTCCACTACCTGTATGAACCAACACAATTTGTTCAAAACAGTCCCCGTTCTCCAACTGCATTACCCACAAGACACACGTTTGACAAAAACTAAAGCAGACACGCTGCTCGCTGCACCATTTCAAGCAAGTTTCAAGTCTTCGCAAGTTGATTTTACTGCACAAACGCACAAAAACAAATGGCTGCCTGGAAGACATGTCAGACATATCAATGTAAAAACCTACTATCTGCTTTATAAAAACAGTCAGTTCATTCTAAAATAAAGTTAAACAACACATTTTACTGTATCAGGTTGTTCCATATCAACCGATCCGTACAGACAACCCACCTCAGTAAAGTTCATTCAAACAGATTTTGAAAATTTTGAGACAGTAAGAGCCTATTTGAAGACTAAAAGGCTTCAGCTCTAATCCTTTGTTCTGTATTGTTCTGTGACACAGAGTGACGAGTTGAGCTCTGAGGCAGACGATTCAAATCATGAGCATCGACACAAATAAAGAAGTTTTTCTCACCCGCAGAGTGTAGTTGATGGTGTTCTGTTTCTCATACTGAGAAACCACCAGCGTGAAGGTGTGACTCCCTGCGCTGGTCAGCCTCATCTTTGTCAGGTAGTGGGGACTGTTGATGCGGATGCCATCGATGTAAGGAGGAGGGTCCGCTGTGGAGGGAAGACAGGAGGAGAGTCGTTTATAGAGAATAAAAGACTGCAGCTGACAGTTAAGGAAAAACTTGAACTATCTGCATTTCATGGAAGTCAGGAGGTTTATTTGGTGGTGTTTGTAACACATCTGTCTTTGTAAATGGAGTAATGTATCAGAAAAAGACTAATCTTTATTCTCAAGACACCTGACCTTGTTGTGACTGTGTGACAAATAGAAAGACATGATAAAAAAGTGCTGCCATCAACAAATCTCACAGTTCAGTGCCGCAGAGAAACCTTACCTGGATAGTAAACCTTCTTCCCATCTGTCTTGTAAACGACCAGGGTGATAAACTCCCTGTTTTGTGCAAAGTCCTCCTAGAAGAACAAACAAACAGTCATCAGATAAAAGTGAGGCCTTACATGATCACATTACTGGTACTGAGGTTTGAACAAAATACAAATACATCATGAGATGATATTATTATCTCCCGGCTCCATATCTCTACCTTGTCAGTGATGTGTCTGGTGAGCAGCACCCACACAGCAGCTCCTCCTGTTGGACACTGGACCTCCAGCTTGTACTGGGGGTTGTTGGCCAGACTGTAGACGTCCTTCACTGGACCCTGTCTCCCATCCCAGCTACTGCAGACGGTACACAAACCAGAACACACACGTCAGACTTCAGAAGTAGTAGTGTTGTATGTAAAAAAAAAAAATACTAGCCAACATTTTGATTTTTACACCACAGTTATATACTGGATATCTGGTATCTATTGTATAATCAAATATTTACAAACACACCTGTGAATACAGGTGGAGTCTTTGAACAGGGCGGGGTTCCAGCTCAGGTAAATGACATCATAGTATTGACACAGGTCCTCCCATGCGATCCAGAAAACACCTGGAGAGCAAAAAATGGTGCAAAATGTCAGTATACCTTCACTGATTCAAGCAATAAATCATTTTAGTTCAGGAAAGATCCTCAAATAATCCTTCAGTGGATTTAAGCTGATAGTCACTTCACCCCAACTTCTGCTGTGATCTGGTTCATTTATGTTCAAACGTAGATATTTAGGAGAAAAGGGAACCAGCAGGTAGAATAAAAGAATGAGAATACCGTTATCGAACTTCTGTGCTGTCTTGGGGTCAAAGTTGAGGTATTTGAGGAGTTCAGGTGTCCAGTTCTTCTCGTCTCGCTCGCTGTAGCGCCCCTTCCACCGTAAATGGCTCCACGGATTCTTCAGCTGCAGGAAACGCATTCCCTAAGACGGCAACACGCCGGCAGATACGGGGTTAATTACAAGAAACGGCTGAAAGGGCAGAATTCCTACTCATTTATCTACAGGCCATAGAGACTCGTGAGTTCCATCATTTACCAGGAACCTTTATTAATGCAGCGAGGAGCGGGATTTTAAGAATCAAATTGTATATGTGCTTTAATTTGGATTTCTTACAGAATATCAAGTGGAAATTTTTAAAAAGATCATTTATCTGCTTTCAACTGAGAGTGTTTGATTTGGTGAAAACATCTCATTTTCTCACCCTTTGTAGGTTTCTACTGACATGAGCTGCCTATTAAACAAGACATCAGTCACAAATGACATGATGTGCAATCCTTACTTCATTTAAATGAACTAACAAACTCTCAGATGATAAATATATGAATGGGATGCTAACAGAATGTTGTAGTGATGAGGCTAGGCTAACTTTATGCTACTTGCAGAGTAGTGTTGAATTTAAACCATTTCATTTAGACTTAAGTAGCACATGAAGCCAACTAAGCTAATTGAGAAACCAAATTTGCCATTGACTTTTATAATGTTCAAGTCGTTAGCTTTGCACCAGGCTCAGTTGTTCCTAATGAATCATTAAAGCTGAAGTTTTTACCACCTGACTCTAAATATAAGTGCTTATAATGACATGCAAATATTACTTTAATTATGCTAACCTTGTAATCCCTGATGTCAAGTACAGCATAGGCATGTGTTGGCACTAAACCCCATTTCTCCCCTTCTGCCTCTGTCATCACCCCCGTTGCCGTGGTGATGAGGACGTCACCCCTGTGAAACCTGGATACGGAGGGAGAGAAGAAGAGGAAGAAAACACAGAGGGAGATTAAAAGCAGAGATCAGATGTCCGAAGGACAAAAAAAGGTGAAGAAAGACAAAAAACAAGAGACAGACAGAAGTGAAGACATAAAAACACAAATACGGTGAAAATGAGTGTTACTGACCTCTGGAAGAGCATGCGGAAGGTGTCGTCCTTGCTGAATGACTGATTGTCAGAGTGCATAGCGATGCGTTCAGGGATCCAGCCAGTGAGCGCATGTAGATCAATGTTCTGTAAAAAAAACAGAGCAAATACATGAATTCTTACTTTTTCCACAACCTAAACTCTTGAAAAACATCTAACTTTGGTTTATATTCAGTATGATGTCTGCTGAGAATGGATCAGGAATACAGCAGCAAATATTTATGCAGATTTTGTGCAATTTAAAAACCTTTCAAGGTCTAGAAGTGATCAGATGGGTTTTTTTCCCCCAAAAACTTCCAGACTTACCAAGTAAAACAAAAGACCTTTAAGCTATATTTAAATGACAGATTTTCTTTGTTCTTCATTGCTAAATGTTCTTTAATCATTTTATATCTGGGAGCTGTCAAACACAACCAGCCTTCTAGTGTTGAACTCTGAGCAGCTTCACTGTAGCAGCTGAAATAATTAGTTTAAAAATAGTTGCATCTCCCGGTTTCTCCACCTTCACCTACCGAGTTGGATCCGGGGAAGTCGTAGCCTCCCATCACCTTCATGTAGGCCTTCTCTATAAGAGAGACCCAGAGCTCGTTCCTGTTGCTGGAGTAGGAACACAGCAGCTCTCCGTTACGATCCACCGGCAGGTAGTCGTCTATGATCACCTGCGGCGGGGACAGAGACACGCTGTCACTGCGGAGTACTGGCTGCTTGACGGATGTTGTATGAAATAGTTGATGATGATAAATAGATGAATACTTTAAATTTTATATCTGAATGTGTGCATATATGCGTATATTTTAAGGGCACTTGGAGAAAATTTGTGTTACTATTTTACAATAACCTTTTCCATTCAGAAACAGGAAATGAAGAATATTTGCAACATCACACTACTTGTATTGCATTTTTTAAGTGCTCTTCTATTCTACTGTATATCTGGCGTCTTTTTCTGGCCCCCCTTTGTGTTTTTGTGTCTCCATAGATGTGCTGATTGTGGTGATTTGTCTTTTACCTTCCTGGGGACTCCGTTGATGTGAAGCTTGACCATGTACTTCCCACAGGGGTTATACTCTGGCTCTCCTCGTCTGTTCTGAGGGTAGATGATGCTGTAAGACACACACACACACACACACACACACACACACACACACACACACACACACACACACACACACACACACACACACACACACACACACACACACACACATAAAGTCTCAGGGTTGACTCCTATCTCAATTTTCCAGTCTGCGTAATGCTAAGACCATGTTTTCCTTTACTTTACTGCTCAGAGATTGAAGCTCAGAAGGAGCAGATAAGTGCAGGTAAGTGTTTGGCTTTGATGCTGTATGAAGCAAAAAGTTGCTTTTTATTAGATTAAATTAAATTAAATTAAATTAAATATTTAGTTTATTTCAGGCTTCTAACATACTACAAACAATGTGGTGAGTTTCTTTAAAAAGAAAAACTCAAACAAATCTGATTTAATCACAACTGGTAATCACGCCACAGTTTAAAGGATTACTTTGACTTTACTACCCTGGAATTTTTCATGAGTTTCTTATTGAATTAAAAGCTGTTTCAGATGCGTTTCATAAGCCTTGGACAACAAATATGGGTCAAACCCTTAAAGCAACACAGTACCTGGTGATAAGTTTCTTGTTGTAGCGCCTCTCGTAGGCCGCGCTGATGGCGAGCGACGCCACGAACGAACAGTCAGACACCACCGTCTGGACAACAGCAGATCAGATTACGATGAACAAACAAATCGAGTGCTGTTTGAGTCTTCGTACAAATACAAACACAAAGCACAGAAAGAGCTTTGGACAATGCATGGACACCCCTGACGTGTGTTATGTCTGCCATGAAGATCCTTATCTATGATGATTTGACGCCATCTACTGGCTGAATTTAAACATTTCCACACAGGACAGAAACATACAACACAGCTGAGAACTGAGAGAAGTAGAGTTAACAAATATTTTAAATATGGAGTAAACCAGTCGTCCTCAAAGATACACAGGTAGGCACAAAGCAAATGATTACTATTAGAAGATAATACTATTCTCCATTTAATAATCAAATACAAACGCTTAACGAGCTTAAATGTGCCATAGATGCAGATGAAGTCTCTCACACTACAATTGACAAAAAGCCAAATGAGTAACTGTCAGTATACAATAGAGCTGCAATGATTAGACGATAAATCAATTAGTTGCCAACTATTGTGATAATCGATTATTTGTTTGGAGTCTGATTCCAGCTTCTCAAATGTGAACAGTCTGGTTTCTTTAGTCCTGTGTGACAGTAAACTGAATATCTTTAAGTTGTGGACAAAACATGACATTTAAGGACGTCATCTTGGGAGACATTGATCAACATTTTTCTACCATTTTCAGACATTTTATGTGGCAAACAACTAATCCATAAACTGAGAGAATGACTGACAGATTAATCAATAATGAAAACAATTGTTAGCTGCAGCCCTAATATACAACATACAGTAAAGAGCTAGACGCATAAATCATCCAGGCTGATACTGGCTTATGTCAGATATAATAGTATCAGCGTATATGTGGGCTGATAAGTGACAAGAAACTGCAGGACAGAAATGTCAAACCAGGTTTTAGGTCATTTACAAAGAGAGTTAAGATTATCACAACTCTTAAAAATTAAAAAAAGACAAATTAAGGGATCTGAATCAAGGCTGTTTGTTTATCTTATGAGTTTATGTAAAATATTTGGCAAATCAATCAGTAGCAGATTTTTTTACTCTCAAATATTGATTCCTGTATCAGAATCAGTTGGGCTGTAATACTGTAGGCTATAGCTGGATCCACCGACTCCGGCTGCTTATCTGACCTGTTTGATGCTGAAGCTGGACACAGACATGATCATGGTGGGGTTATTGCAGATCTCATCTGGCCGGACCCAGCGGGAGAAGATGGCTTTCTGTTTGGGTGACAGTGCCAGTTTCCCTGTTTTGTCCCTGTGGTTGAAAGAATTAAAAGAAATTACAGGAAACACAAATGAGTTAAAGTGCGTTCGCCTCACAGATTCGGATCCAACTGACACCAACTGTAGCTGCTCTTTTTTTTTGTTTGTTCATCACACCAAACCTCATCTAAAAAAATCTCACCAACTGTAAATACTGCAGTTCCAACGATATGCAATAGCTTTTTAACAGCTGATACTTCTGGACTGAAGCTGCAGATAATAAGATGTAAGTATTCTTTACCAATTATTTGAATCTTGGCAAAAAACTTCCTACTGTCACATGGCAGATATGTTAGTAGAAGTACTGAGTCCTTGTCAGCTGTAGCATTGTTGAAACAAATGGTGCCAACACTGGTTAAAGGGGCATTTTTAGTGAAATGGAAAAACGGAAGGTTACAGAACAATGAAATTCTGAATGTGAAGCTGATCCATTATTTTGTGTAATAGCTTGAATGGCTTTGACACTGTGCTGCTATAAATAACGCTGTCAAAAAATAACAGAAAGCAGACTCACGAGAAAGGGACAGGAAAGGCAAAGCGCTCCTTCAGGTCCACGCTCATGAACGGCACGTAGGCTATGCCATTGATCGTAGACGTAGTCCTGAAAATGAAAAGGATTAACGGATCAGAACAGCTTAATCAGGTGTTGATTTGAGTCAATACTGTGGGTAGTGATGTGAAAATGACACATTTTCAGACAAATAAAACATAATTAGTCAGCAATATATGAATGCCGTTGTATTTATTTTACCTAAAATGAATTAGGAAAACAAGATAGCAATCCAGTAGTAAAAGAAAAAAGGAAAAAATAAATGATATTGCTAGTAAATCAATAATCATTTTAACTGGCTAAATGTAGAATTTATCTGTGATTATTACTATTTGTATTATTCTGTGATAGCAACATGCAAATCATGCTGATTACATACGGTAAATGTTTGTTTGTAGAAAAATGAAACAATCACAGATAAAATTGGTTCAGTCTGTGTGACCTGACCTGATCTCTGGGTGTGTAGCCTGCAGACCACCAGCAGATGGTGCTAAAGTAAAGAATTTTATAACCTTTTTCCAGACAAGTTTTGGGTCAAACTGATCAATTGTTGGATTTCCACCTTTTTTCCAAGATATTTTCAGTGACTTGTGTACTTTTTTTTTGGTGGATACAGGTTAGTTTATGCTAAAGATGCTGCAAGTGGAGTATCAGTATTCTATGAAATTGGCTGAAGATATCCTAATCAAAACTTTAACTCTGGTCTCAGATTTTTTCTCTAAGTCTGATTTGAATCGCAGAAGTCAAATATGAGTCTGAATTGTTTGTGTTCACTGCCTTTAAAAGCCTTTAAGAGTCACATATTCAGACCCCTGTGACTGTTCACATAACAATCGTTATTTCACTGCAGATTAAAAACATTTCTCGGAAGATGTTTCAGTCAACTTTGTCTTTTTCCAGGACTTTCTCCTGACTGGAGAGTAGTATCAAAAAGTTCTTCAGATCCACCGGGATCTGTGTGAAGTAGCATCACTGGGCAGCAGCTGACTCACCTGAGCACCTCGATCTCATCAGACGTGTAGCGCTGACCATGGGGCTCGCTGGACTGGACCGCCCGGACTGGCTGGGGCTGCGGTCGGTCGTGGACGGTGAAGTCTGGTCCGAGGGGAAAAAATTGGCGGACCGGCCCCCCAGGAGTGCCACCACTGTTAGGCTTGGTCACAGATGGCCCTGTCCTGTCCTGAGCTGGAATTGATTTGGACTGGGATTCTTTTAGACCCTCCGCCCTGACAGAACATAGTTTTTTTTTTTAGTTCAGTCTGGAAAATGCATTCACTTTGTTTCAGAAAATACTTGATTACACCACAACAATGTAAAAATATAGGACACAGATCTTTATTTATGGTGAGGAATCTCTTTTAGGGATAATTTATTGCTTAGAATGTATATTTTCCAGGTGTAGAAACAAGAAAAAGGGAAGAAAGAGCAAGAAACACAAGAACACAAAATCTGGAGGTTTAGGAATGAGCTGCTTGAAGACAAGCTACTTCTAAGATGCTTTCGGTCAACATTGGAGCTGTAGTGGAGACGTTATGGAATATAATAATACATAATACAATACAGCTTTGTCCAGTAGACATTTATAACTACAGTTGAGGAACATTTACCTGTCTAAAGCCTGACGTGCTAGCTGCTTCAGCTTGGTCTGCAGTGCCTGGTCCGACGTCTCGTTGGACTGTTGCAAACGCAGAAGGAGAAACAAACAAGTTGGGTCTCTGTGACTGACAGAGTAAAGACAGAAAGACGGACAGAGAGTGAGAGACCTACTGTTTTAATGCACAGCTCCACAGCCTGAGTGTACAGTTCAATGGCTTCATCACCGTTCCCCTTCTCATCTTCCTCGAAGGCCTGGGTGACCAGGAAGTGGGCACGTTCCAGGTCCACCTGCTGCCGAGACTTCAGCGGGTCGCTCTTCTGTGCCTGGACTGGGGTCAAAAGGTCAAGGGAAGAAATGGTTGGGACACAAAACAGACACTTTGTTAATAGAGTATCCAGGCGGCTGAGTAAACAAAAGACGACGTCCCTCATGTGCATCAGCAGATTGCTCATTCACATTGCTAATATTTCTCCATCAGTTAGTGTTGTTACAACTACAAACAGGAAAATCTTTTCAATTTGGGCGGCTTTGTTGCATCTTTTCCACAGAAGTTTTTTTATGTCCATGTTTGAACCAATTTAGCCAACCATAGCTGGTTGGACTGGAGCCCATTTATAGTCTCAGACTGAAACTCAATATGTTTCTCCTTGTTTTACTAGTACAAAATACATATAGAAAATACATATAATAACCTTTATGAGGGTTATAATGTTCAGTTTTTGTTGGAACTGTTAGAGAGGTGTTAACTCAATTTAAAGATAATTTTGGAAGCTGTTTTTTGTTTCTAATATTTTGTCCACCCCATTTTTATCAATGAGGGTGGACTCATTCGGTTAAACATCAGGTTCACACCGGGGTTATTCCTGGTTTAGATACAGAAAGCGTTGCAACTTCAGAATGAATTAAGATATTAAAAGTATAATGAGCAAATGGTTGAACGTGTATTTTTTCTGGATGGGTGAAAAAATACTGAACTATCATGAAATAGGTTATGAGAATTAAAAAACGACAACCACACTCCTCTATTTAAGCAGCTGTTACAGTAAAATTTGCGTTTCATCTCACAGAAAGAAGCAGGAACAGTCAACAGCTACACACTGTACTACACAGTACCAGACGTCATCCACTGGCCGTCCAACAAGACAGGACACTCCCACTGTCACTGTAGTCACACCCTTGTGTGCACACACACCCATCATGTGAGCAGAGTCATGGAAAAAAGTAGTCAGGGAGAAACTGAGAAAGTATGTCCTTAGTTTAGTACTATTTCTGTGAGCTTTATTGCTAATTACAACCACTTCACCTCTCTAGGATTTTAGATCAGATTAGATTAATATGTAAAAGAACAGTAATGAGGGATGAATAATTGCAGGTTTAGTCACATTTACAGCACTGGAAACACAGTGAAGTCATTAAAACCTCCTGCTGTTCATGACTGTCAGAAACCTTTTAAATCATGCCAATCATGCCAAAGATGCCACCAAAAGCACAACACCATTTTCATGATGTCCATGTTGACTTTTTGTTTGTCTTCTATGTTTGAGTTTCCAACAGCAAATACTGTTTTGCAGTATGCAAATCAATATGTATTGTTGACACGGTGTTAATGTAGATCTAACAAAAATTAAAAGGGGCAGTTCATTTTTTAACACTGAAATAAAGTTAACTTAAAGGACAGGTTCACAATTTTTGAAGTCTGGCTATTAAAAGATCCCCTTCAAACATGTTTTCATTGGAAATGATGGAGGCCAAAATCCACAGTGTTTCCACACAGTCATTTAAAAGTCTCTGTGAAGCTTATATTCAGCTTCAGCAGTCTGAGTTAGTCATATCAAGTGGATATCTGACACATTTACAGTCTTTTTATCATCAAATTCCCTCTTTGTGTTTCCTCGGTATAGTAACAAAAAGAGGGACTTTGGCACTAAAAAGACTGTAACGTTGAAAGATATCTACTTGATTTGACTCATTTGGACGCTGAAGCTTCATATTGGCTTCAGATACACTTTTAAATACATTTTTGCACAGAAGGAGGACTGTGGATTTTGTCCCCCATCACTTCCATTGTAAGCGCATTATGAAGGCATCTTCTGTAGTCTGTATTACAGCAACAAAAACATATTTCATGTGGGCACCTGGGCCTTGTTTTACAGGTATACTATGCAGGAGTTTCATAAAAAACAATGTATGGATTCATACAAAAGTAATCCCTCTCAATCATCACTTATGACCCACTAGAAGTGTGTGATGGTGTATTTATCTGCAGAGACTCTGCCCTTTGCCTGTGTTTTCTTATTATTTTGCTGTGTTCGGGACATTTCTGGGCGTCAACCTTTGGGCAGTGGGAGTGTAGCCCCCAGACAATAACAGCGCGCAGGAAGTGAGGTCGGGACTCTATAAAAACATAGCGACCAGGTTACATCACTGTCTCCATCTTTGTCCTCTGCTCCGCTCTGCTCTCTGTCTCTGTGTCATGGATGTACAAAGAGCTGCAGGGCGGAGCTGAGCTCCACACAGGCAGAGCAGAGAGGCCACAGTGGACAGGATGAAGCTCTGCATTCACACAAAATCCGGCAATACGGCACCTTCCCGCAGGGTTGTGTGGTGGTGTGCGGAGGTGTGGGTGTGTTTATTTGTAACCACCATGAAACTATCAGAAAACAATATTTTATATATCTGATTCACAGCTTTATTCTCGCCAGCGCTGCTCGCTCTCTTCACTCACCCTCTAGCTCGCTTGGGGAGGAGGGGCCAACGTTTACAAAAACTAACAGACATATCCTGTATAGTATACCTTTAAGAAAGACTTGAAATATTGTCAACCTTGTAGAGAATAGGGGTGTAAAGCTATTGTGGCAAAATATTTTATAATGCAAAAAAAAGACAATGTGCATTGCTGAGCAAAGGTTTAACAAAACACCATGTATGCAATTTAGTAAGTTGGCCAAAAAGTACTGTAAAGATTAGAATCTGTTCAGGTTTTATTTTTACAGTTGGTCCTGTGTAAGCATCCTGTAACCGAACACTAAACTTCCAGTGTCTTAGTCAGAGTTCTTGTCAATTTGGTAATGAGCATCAGCTAAAAGTAGAAAAAGTAAAATGAAACAGTGGATCATTTTTATGTCTGTCAGTCAGTTGAACTTACAGGCATTGTGGAGGGCTTGGACCCGATCCAAGTATTCATTCACTTTGTCCTGGATTCCTTCCAGTTTGGACCCTGCCATGCCAGCATATATCAGGGCCTGGGCTGCCTCCTGTAGCAAACAATCCCACAGCAAGCAGTGGTTATAAAAAGATACTGCAGTCAGCTGTCACACACTGGCCCCAAAATGTAACCCACTTGTTACTGTTATCTGATTCATAGAAAAGTAAAAAAAAAAAAAAAAAATCTTCGCCTACTCTTTAATGTGATTATGTGTCCAATTAGCTAAAATCCAGAGGCACATTACAATGTGCAAGTGAAAGTGAATTCTTTAAAGCAAAATGCTAACGTTGACAGTAGAAGGTGTTTACATGTCATGTTGAAATGTATAACCACTTACCTTATAATAAAACACAGCCTCATTATATTTGCCATTCTGGTCATAGGTGACAGCTGTTTTGGCAAATTTGACAGCATCGAGCTCCAGAGCCGTACAGTCCATGCTTAACACAACTTGTTGACAGAGTTAGCCAGCGAAGCTAACCGTTAGCCACCGTATTCGCCAAATTAACAAAATATCTGTCTTTCACTGGCAACACAGTTCGTTTCATCAACTCGGAAAAAGCATAGTGAAGATAATTCTGAAGAGCGTCCTTAATCCAGTGGCCAAAACCGGCCAGTTGATGTCAACCTTTTACCTTTTGACAGATGACTGCTGTACTTGCGGATACCAAAACAACCATGTTGTTTCCGGGAGACACAACTCGCGCAGTCGCAGTAGGAAGCGCAGGCAATCCCATGTGCTGCATTCAAATGCAGTAAGAAACGGTAAATTTACATTATTTCCCGTTATTTTCACCATTCATAATTTAGTCATCTTTACAATACAGCGTCTTTCGGGGTAACTTTAAAAAGGCGTGATTTATGATCTAAAGGTTTAACCATTTATAATTAGAATTTTGTACCCAAATCAATCCCTCGCAATGAACAATAAAGAACCTATCACAGGACATAAGATAATTTTGTAACTATTAGATTTGAATGATTCTTCCTAATATATCAAAGGAATGAAGCCGCACCTGCGCGTGCGCGACAGTTTGAAGACAAACCGCCATGAAACTTCAGTTAAGTCTCCACTTTGGTCTGAGTTCGTTCGAGCTAACTGTTTTGTCTCGACTTGGCTATTGTAACGTCCTGCTAGTGCTTATTTTAAGGTACCGTCATGTTTCAGAAACTTACCAATCTGTTCCTTATTAGCTGCTTCAATGTTCAACTGACAGCTAGCTATGGCAGCCATTTAGTTAACGTTAGCTGTTAATTAAGATGGTGCCCCTCACCTGTGTATGTACAGGTCCCGCTGTCTTCTCGTCGACAACAGGAGATGTGCCAAATTTCTGCATGATGAATAACAATCCTACACAACAGCCAGACGCCCACCTGACTGGACTCCATCTACTTGAGGTAAGTAACAGTGGCACTGACAATTAGGGATGTGTCTTAATCAAAAATTTCCCGCTGCGATTATTGTAGGTAAAAATATCACTGTAAACGGTAACGTAGTTAGCGCGATCTTTCCCGTTATTTTCACCATTCATAATTTAGTCATCTTTACAATACAGCGTCTTTCGTGGTAATGTAAAAAAGGCATGATTTGTGATCCAAAGGTTTAACTTTTTATCATCAGAATTTTGTACCCAAATCAATCCATCACAATGAATAATAAAAAACCTATCATAGGACATAAAATAATTTTGTAACTATTAGATTTGAATATTTTTTCCTCATATATCAAAGGAACGAAGCCGCATTTTATAGAAATTGCGCGTGCGTGACAGTTTCAAGACAAACCGCCATAAAACTTCAGTCAAGTCTTCACTTTGGTCTAGTTCGTTTGAGCTAACTGTTTTGTCTTGACTTGGCTATTGCAACGTCCTGCTAGTGCTTATTAGTTGCTTCAATGCTCAACTGACAACTAGCTATGGCAGCCATTTAGCTAGCTGTTAATTAAGATGGTGCGCACTCACCTGTGTGAGAACAGGTCCCGCTGTCTTCCCGTCGACAACAGAAGATTTGCTAAATTTCTACATGATGAATAACAATCTTATACAACAGCCAGATGCCGACCTGACTGGACTTCATCTACTTGAGGTAAGTAACAGTGGCACTGACAATTAGGGATGTGCCTGAATCAAAATTTTCCCGCTGCGATTATTGTAGGTAAAAATATCACTGTAAACAGTAACGTCATTATCACGATAATCAAATTTCCTGAAATCCATTTATTAGTGCTAAAATATCGTTAACTTCACAGCACGATCACCTTGGATTTTATTCTCTGAACAGTGGTCTGTAAGTATATGTTGCAGCTTTATTGGACTGCAAAAGAAATAACATCAACAGTTTAAACTCTGTAACCAAAATTAAGTTGTTCAAACTTTAGGATAGTTGACTAGAAATGACTTTAATATAGATAACATTGGATTTTAAACTTTTATACTTAGCTTTTTCAATTAAAAAAATCAACATTATCAATGCATTACTTTGTTGCACTTTAACTCATACTTTTCCAGTGCCACACACTATTACAGAAATATGAATGCAGGAGCGCACAGTACATACTGAGTACAAACTTTGTCTTTACCTAACTCATATACTATGTTCCTACACCTCATCATCAGACTTGTCTGTGTCACCCCTGTTCTCTAAACCCTGCTCTCTGCGACCCTTAAAATTATGTGTCCCGACTTGCTGACACCTCAGGACATACTTTGGTTTTGAGCTTCATATTTTAGCTGGGATCTCGGGGCTCCTGCATTGTTCAGATGCCACCTCTCGCAAAAACGCCAACCTCCGTGAATTTTCTCTTCTTATTTCTCTTTGTCTTCATGTTTTCTTTTTGGTGGCTTAATACCGGGATTGTGTCACCACATCTCTAACGTGTAACGCAGATGTTTCTTAATCTAGCATGAAAGAAACAATGTTCTCTCATGTGTAACCAAAAATGATTTATAGGCCCTCATACATAGACAAGGTTATATGTCATTGCCCTCCAAAATGACCCAACAACTTGGTTAAGGTTACAGCAGGGAAAGATCGTAGTCATGGATAAAGAAAATAAAAAGACTCGGTTAAGTCTGGAAAAAATGGTAATTATGTTTAAAAGAAACCAGCGTTGACTGTAGGGGGGTGTGGTGCCAAAGTCAGATATTTGTGTCCTAAAACATCCACACAACATCCTACAAGGTTCTGCAGCTTTTGCTCTGACAGGACAGTCATCACTCACATTCAAGTTAAGGGGATGTAAAGTCTTGTGAGGAAAACATAAATATAGGTAAGTACTGACCTAATGACTGATGCCATTTTTTTTCTGATAGTATACCTGAGCTGGTATACTACCAGCTGGAGTGTATTTTACCCAAGGACAGCGATAGACAAAGCAATGGGCAACTTCTGATGATTAACAGTACCTTCGGAGTTGCCTCAGCATATAGGATAGATTTTTCACCCTTGTTGCTTTTTGCCTGCAGCACTGCCCATAAAATTGCTGAATGTATCACTACCCTAAGCCCCACCAACATCAATAACAAAAGGAAGTGAATGCTTTGTTAGCTAAAGCTAGATATTTTGCTAGTGCTCTTTAAATATGAAAATAAATGTCTTTTTGAGTTCAATATTATCGATATTTACAGTGCACATTAAAAGTCTGGTGAGTGTCGGCTTTGTGGCTTGCTAGCTTGCTCATGTTTGCTAGCTAGCTAAATTTGAGCTTTTTTAGCTAGGCACGTTATAAAATTATCAACATCTAAATATTACTTTCAGATCATTTAAGTTTGAGCCAGAAAGATAGCAGTGCTCATAAGTTTTGGTTGGTAGCAACCTGTCCGTTAGCTCACCTATGCAAGCTAATGTTACCTTACATCCATGGTGGAAAAATGCTAATTTAAAAAGCAAATATACATTTTAATATCATAATAATAAAGTTGTAGTAGCAGATGAGTGTAAACTAATAAGTAAATTTTAAAACTTTAATGTTGGACGTAGCACCTTGTAATTTGTGCCTCTTTGCACAGCTGTTTTACCCTCTAATTTTTTAAAAAATTTTACAGGCACTGGCAGCAAGGCGCTCTCTGATGACATCATAAACGTTGATTGGCTGAGGTAGTTGTTGAAGGAGAAATAAAGCTTTAGGTATCTTGAAATAAAATTTCTACTAATAAGAATGTTATTGAAGATATCTCTTTTTCCATTCTGACTAATAAGAATATCATTTTGACTAGGAGAAATGCTGTTATGGATATCTTTATCTAAGTTTGGATGGTTAATTAACCCTTTTTATGTCAAAATGTTTTGTGTTATGTTATGTGTCTTCTGGAGCTGGTTTTTCAGAAGCTGCGATAAGCCTTCATACCAACAGGTGGCAGCATAATCAAAGTGACCCTGAACCAGAGTTCCTGCCGAGATATGTAGAGTTGATCTATTTCACAGTCTGGCTTTTCTAGCTAAAATTTAATCCTTTGGTTGACCATAAAAATAATTTTTAAAACCATTGATTCACCTGATAGTTCACATCCCATAGTTGTAACACTGATTTTACTGGTAATTGGAGTTTCTTCCACTTAAACTTTAAACTTGTGTCTGTTTAAGTGATATTTTAGATATGAGCAGAATAACTTCAATCTTTCCAAGATAGAGGGATAACATGTTATCAGATAAGCAGATGCTCACATTCTGAAGAGCTGTACTGACAGCCTGCTCAACTACCGCTTTATCTTTGAACCACTAGTAGAGCAGAATCATCAGCATGTAAAACACATCCCTTTCACCGGCTGACTTTTTATCATTAACATACAACAAAAAGAAGTGGACCTGAAACACTGCCTTGTAGAACTCTACATTTAACTGTTCTAACATCAGATAATATCCCACTAACACTCACAACTTGTGTCTGCTTTCACTGTATCTCCCTGAGTGCTGAGGGAGTTATTAACCAGATGTAAAATAAGAATTTAAAATAGTGATAGGCAACCTTTAACTTCATGACTACACCATATAGCTCTTTGAGGGATTTCCACAATTTTTGTGGATCGTCCTACAACCGGTCATTTTGTCTTTGAGAACATCTTTCTTAGCTTTAGAGAGCAGTATTTTTACATAATTCCTCAATATCTTAAACTTCTGAAAACTGATGTTCTGATGTTTAAATTGGAACAAATTTATCCAGGACACCTAAGACCCCTAAAAACTGATTTGATTTCTCCTGTTCCTCCTGTTCTCACTGGCAATTAAAGGTTCCCTTTCTAATGAACTTCTAATGTAAGAGATGGGTGACAAAATCCACAAACCTTGTTGTGGGCAAAAATTCATTTCATGCCGTAGCTGAAGCTAATATGAGGATTCAGCAGTCTGAGTTAATCAAATCAAGTGGTAAGATTCTTATGTTACTGTCTTTTTAGTAGAAAATTTCATCTTTGTGTTATTAAAGGCAGTAACTCTTGATGATACCCACCTGGTCTCTCTAACTCACACAGCTGAAGCCAAACAGACACACATGAAATCCCTCTTTTTAAATCACATAATATATTTCCTTAATACAAGACTCTTGTCCCTCGCCCCGTTGGTGCTGAGATTGACAGTGAGTGTAACTCATTAAAGAGGCCCAAATGGAGCAACTATACTGAGGTCAGTTCTGCTTCTGTCTCATCTTGATTAAACATGTTACAGCATCCTGAATAATGCCATTCTCTCTGACTTGATGAAAGCTTTCTGACTTTTTCAGGGAGCAATTTGTAAGAAAAAGACAATAACAACAAAGTGTGGCAGCATATTTATTCACTGGAGATACAAGACTGAAATATAAATTTGCTTCTAAATAAATAGAATAACACTTAACCAGACACCTCTACATATATTCTTTTTATCAGAATACATTACTTAAGAAAACAACTGTGTTAACATTTTGTTGAGAAGAAAACAGCTCCCCCTGTTGGCCAATCAGCAGTAATAATTCAACTGTTACATGACGATCAGAAACAGGAAACATCTCATCCCTAACAAAGTAGAAGGACAGCACATTCAAAGTCTTAGATATCTGTTTAGTGCTCACTTTAGCGCACTGGCACGCACGCACACACACACACACACACACACACACACACACACACACACACACAGAGCACATACATGAATAGCTCTGGGAAAAAATCCCAAACTCTATATTAAAAGTCTCTCCTTCTGTATTTGTATTTATAAGCCATTTGCTTTCATCTTACATGTTGTTGATCTTTACAGAGTATCCAGTAACCTTCTCAAGTGTGGCTTCTCAATGTGTAAACAGATAAATCTTTCTTTTTGCAGATCCATGCGTTTTTCTTACCACAGCTCACTGATTTCCACCCTTTATTTTGGACAGAAATTCCACAGTGACGGTTGGTAGGAGGTTGTGTCCAGGAGCTGATGGAAGAACATAATGTTTAGATCAAGGCTGATGGATTTTATGGTTCAAAATATTTAGGAATGTGTCTTTTACCTTTCAGTCAGATCACTTCCATTGATCCACTTCCATCTCCCATCTTCAACTCTCAGCCCAATCCAGTAGCCATTGATTCCTGGGCTGTGCCAACTCTTTTCATTGATGAATTTCTGAGGACAACAGAAAGACAGTTATGAGAGATATTTAAACACTGAACTTAAATAAACACACTGTGGCCCACAGACTCAGTGTGTTCAGACCTACGGAAAATACAGTTTCATTTCATATAGACTGTCATAAAATTCCCACAGTTTTGTCATTACCTTTTCATCTTCATTAACTATTACAGCCAAATCTGAATTCCTTCCTCTGCAGTTGTCTTGAGCTTCCTCCCAGGTTCTCTGACTAGGAGGTTCAGCGTTATAGATTAAATAGCAGCTGGACTGGTAGTGCAGCCAGCCATCCTCACAAGCTTTACACTGTCTATCTGAAATAACAGACGCCCACAAATAAACAACATAACTGCATTGTGACATTATTTTTGGTTATTTTTGGACCTGAGTTATAACATCTGAACTTACTGGTACGTACGTACTTTTCTCACTCCACTTACTTATTTGCTCTAAGTTGTTCTTCTGTGCCTCCAGTTCCTGGCTTCGTGTGTGCAGCTTGTTGTTTTCTGCAGTCAGGTTCCAGTTTTCTGCAGTCAGCTTAGCATTGTTTTCAGAGATGACATATGTAACTACAGCAACAGACAGAGGAAGTGGTTGAGCTGTGAGAATTTGTTCCAAGGCAAGTTAATTTATTTAGCAATTTTGTACAAAAACACAATTTTAAAAAATGTTTTACATTCATAAAAAACACAAATGATAGGTTAACATGTTTTTTAAGTCTTGTCTTAAAACAACACTGGTGTCTATACAAACATTACAACACATTTTGCGTCCTGTAAATATTCCTGTTGTTCATACTGGTCAATAAAAGATCCCTTCCCAATGAACTTCCAGTGTAAGAGATGGTGGACAAAATCCACAAACCTTGTTGTCTGCAGATATAAATGCCAAACTGTAGCTGAAGCTAATGTGAGGATTCAGCAGACTGAGTTAGTCAGTGTGTTTGTGAATGGATAATGAGAGGTCAATTATAAAGCACTATGGATAAAAGTGCTACATAAATGCAGCCATTTACCATTTTTGCACAGAATGAGGATCTTCATTTGAAGGCCATTATGAACAGGAGGAATGATGGTACCAAGAAAAAACTTAACAATGTACATTTGGTCATCTGACTATTGTTTTAAGACAGACTTAAAAAATGTCAACCTGTCCTTTTAAATAAGAACTAACAACAACAATAACAAGCTACAGAAAAAGAAAAATGTTTGATTTGATGTGATATTCACATAGAAGATACTCACAGTAGATACGAAGTGCCATGATTACTAACAGTATCACCCAGCACACTGCTATTGGTAGAAAAGACTGAGTGAAGGAAGGAGACTTCTTATCTAAGGAAAAAATAAGGATTCAGCAGAGTTATGTCAACAATTTGCTTCAACTCAAACTGTCTTTTTATAGACTTTTGATGTTGAAAAAATGAACACACCTTTATTTAACAACACCACATATACAGTCTTCAGCTCTCATTTTCATTTCATCTCAATTTCAGTCATCATAATTACTAGTATAGTCAACATTTTAATACATCGAATGCTTAACAAAATGAAATTTTGTCAAGTAAATTGTGCTAATAACATACCTGAGGTGGCTGACATTTTGTCCACAGTAAATGCTGCTACATTAACATAGCCACTTTCTTCTTCAGTTTTCTCTGAAACAGTACAGATCAAACACTAATGTTTAAATATCAGTAGTAAATTGGTCTTTATTTGCAGAATCACATCCAATATGCACGCATTTCAAACTTTTTGCTGCCAATGCATTCTCATGTATCAAAAGCACCATGCATTATGAAAAAAGAATAAAGTAACATACTGTGTCATAAAAAGACTAGAATCTGATATGGTTTTTATGTATCAGAAAGTATCTTACCTCCAGAAAAAGAGACATTTGGATTCTTAGAAGTAACAGTAAGTTTTTGTGTTTTTCTGTTCATCCTGAACAAAAGAGACAGTCAGTCAACAGTTCTATATGAAGGCTACTGGGAAATGATAATGTTTCAGTTCTGCTTTAAAGCTGTGACAATTGTTTGGTTGGCGGCTAATGCTTCTTGAGTTCTTGTGTTTTAAAAATCTTCTCCTTTAATGGTCTTAACAGGATGTGTTCACAACATATTGTCACGCTACTGTGTAGTTTTCCTTTCATGAACAGGAAGTAATTTTTATCATAAACACATTTCCCTATTTCTTTCTGCTGAGAGTAAAGACCTATTCTGTGACCTAAGATAATGTAAATAAATGACTGCAGTCTGACAAACTGGGCAGCAACAATTTTCAATTTCCACACTCAACAATTATCACATATTCATAAGACATAATGATAAAAGAGTGGCTTCACACTAATTTCTGAGTAGTTTAGTCATAAATTAACAAGACAAGAAATAAATTAGACTGAAAGGTTTCAGTGTGATTTTTACACAAGTCTGGAACAAGAATCACATAATAGAGATGCTTACAGATGATAGAGTGTCTGAGTTAATACTCACAGTAAATATGAAAGGTTGTGATTAAAACAGGATAACCCAACTCACTGCTATTGGTGGAAAAAAAATGAGTGAAGGAGAGAGACATCTTAGAGGAAAAATAAGAATTTAGGTGAATTATATCAACAAAGTGCTTCAACAAGAAATACGGATTCAACAATGTGTTTTAACACAGTCAGATGTGCTTTTTTATCAACAAAATCAACACACCCTTCTTTGAAATACCACATATACAGTTTTCAAGCATTCATACTTTCCATCATCATTATTACATGTTTATTCAACATTTCAATTCTAAAATTTTGTGAGGTAAATTGTGCTCATAACATACCTGAGGTGGCTGACATGTTGTTCTTGGTGCATAATGCAGCATTAACGTAGTCACAGCACAGATCAAACACTGTTTAAACATCTGGACCTCCACTAAATTGAGCAGACTGGAGAAATTGAATGCAAAAGATGAAGTTTGAAACAAAGTTTGATATTTTTGTTGTGTTGTCAGGCAGCAAGACCATCATCTATTCTGAAAAATAATAAAGTAATATATTGCTGCACTAAAAGGTGGTAACCTTGTTATTTTTTAATGTATTAGAAAGTATCTTGTGTTCAGACAAAGAAACATTTGGACTTTGAAAAGTTACAGTAAGTGTCTGTTTTTCTGTTCATTCTGAACAAAGCATGAAGTTGACAAGCAGTCATATATGAGGGCTATGCAGTGTACCATTCACAGAGTGAATGTGTATATTTTAGTTCTGCTTTAAGGTGTGACAGAGTTGTATGGTTAAGCCACATGCAGATTGCAAAACTATGAATATCTGAGAGCTGCTGTGCTGCTCAAATAATAAGACATTTATTGTACCAGACAACTGATCTCAGAGGAGATGTACTTGTAACAAGATTATTCCATCGTGAGATATCCAAGAATGGATCAAATTATAATCTTCAACAAGAAACACACAAGAAGTGACGATAGATCAGACTGTCAGTTCTTCAGGTGCAGATATGATGCATTCTGCCACAGACACATGCAGTGTTTGAATCAAATAAAGGAGCTGCTGTAAATATGATACAGATGTGATTTTCACAAGACCCAATATACAGAAATCCCAATAACATCAGCCATAAAGTAAGTGCACCACACACATCCAGAGAGCTCAGTGTTAACTGAAAATGAATAAAGTAATGAATTAAACAGGGGGCGGGAGTTTTGGTTTGTGCTGTGATGATAAACTTGAATTTGAACCTGACATTCAGATACTTGTAAAAACACTACAGGCTACAGCTGTACTCTTTTTACGTTTTGTCTTTTTGATATTTCTCTCTCTGTGTATGTATATATCTACATTCCTAGTTAAGCTTTTATAATGACCCCTATTGCATTAATAATATTAGTGGTTGCAGTATGTGTGTGGGTGTTTGTCCACTTCCTCCTTCCCTGCCTCTGATTTCCTGTAAGCTCTGCTCTTCTCGCCTCTCATCTCAGACTCATCTTCAAGATTAACCAACTACAAGCATAGCCAGTTTTAGCTACTGTCAAAGCATTGCAGCACATTTACTCACTGGTGATACAGAATACACTTCAACATGGATTTGCTTCTGCATAGACATACAACACATAACATACACATAACCAGTCACATCTACATATAAATATCCTTTACATGAGAATACAAATACTTACACAAACAACCAGTGTGCAGCTGCATTTGCATGGTTCTGGCATAAAGCGTGTCCTAATTATTGTTATTCAAATATGACTCATTATAAACGAGGACCAAAAACACTTTTTTGAGCCTCATTTGAACTGATGTAGTTTTGTTTGTGTTTTAGCCAGATGCTAAACAAGCACATTTCCAGAAACCAGAAGATGTCACTTGAAGCCTAATACATGCATCTTGGCCTTACAGTTCTCCTGTTATAAGCTTTTCCATGTGGGTGTGCCAAATAGGTGAAAATTGTATAAAAAGGGTAGATGTTAAAGGGTTAATGATATCTGAACATAGTGTCATTTTCTTTAAGGCAGTAGGTATCAATGCTCCACTGAGCTCACTTCATATTTGCTGTGTTTAGTTGTTCCTCTGTGTGTCCAGCTCCTGGTTTCCAGTGTTGAGCTGCTTGTTTTGTGTTGTCAGGTTCTGGTTTTCCACAGGCAGGTTTGTGATCTTGCTTTCTAAGTGTTTGTTGTTGAGGTTTGTCAGGTTGCAACTGACCATCAGTAGAGTCGTGTTGTTGCTGATTTGCCGTCTTCATCTGCTGGTTTTCTGCAGTCAGTTTGATGTTGTTTTTAGAGATGATTGACTGATTGAATTCATTTGATCCCCTAAAACATACAGATTTAAAATAGTTACAATCATGAATTAAATCACAAAAAGGCTTCCTTTGTTGTCCTCTACACACAGTATAACAAACAGCATGACAATGACAACATAGGACAAATACATACATGCCAACAATTATTTACAATACATACAATGGTGAGGTATCACAGTCTGCATGCTCTAAGCTCCCTTCATCATGTATGTCAGGTTATAAATGACTGAGAAACCATCTTTTCAAGGCCACTGTGAATATGTGCTCTGATGTGATGAGTTGTAGACTGAAAGGAAGGTTGTTCTATAGTACAGCTGCAGAATAAAGGAATATATTTTTACCCATTAAAGTCTTAAAGCAAAACTAAATAAAATAAATTGAATTGCCCCTTTTTGGATGGTTATGGGTATCTTTAAACACTTATATTAATGTTTAAAACTAATTCTATAAGTAAGATATAACTTAATAAAGTTAACCATTTTCTCAACTGTTAGCCCGTTTAGTTTTTTAAAGTGATCTGACTCAACGTAGAAGTTTTAAAATGACCCTAACTAGTTTGTTTTGTGTCATCAGGAGTTTGTTTTTCAGAAGCTGCAATAATCCTTTGTACCAACAGGTGGAAGTATAGTCAAACTGACCCTGAACCAGAGTTCCTGCCTGGATATGTAGAGTTGATTTATTTCACAGTCTGGCTTTTCTAGCTAAAATTTAATCCTTTGGTTGACTTAAAAATAACTTTTAAAACAATTGATTCACCTGATAGTTCACATCCTGAATATGTAACACAATTTCTACCGGTAATTGGAGTTTCTCCCACTTTAACTTTAAACTCTTGGGTGTGTTTAAGTGATATTTTAGATCTAAATTACTTCAGTCTTTCCAAGATAGAGGGATAACATGTTAACAGATAACCTGATGCTCACATTCTGAAGAGCTGTATTGAGAGACTGCTCAACTTTATCTTTGAGCCACTAGTAGAGTAGACCCATCAGCGTTTAAAAAACATTCCTAAAACCGGCTGACTTTATATCATTAACGTACAACAAAAAGAAGTGGACCTAAAACACTGCCTTGTAGAACTCCACATTCAACAGTTCTAAAATCAGATAATGTCCCATTAACAGCCACAACTTGTGTTTGCTTTATTAAAAAGGACTGACACCAGTCAACAGCCTGCTTATTATATCCCATAGCCTTGAGCTTAATCAATAAAATGCTATGGTCCACAGTGTCAAATGTATTCTGTGTATCCAACCATACCACATAACCTTCATCTACTTGTTTCCTAATATGATCAGTCAGGTATCTGTTGAATATGATTTCCTAAATCCAGATTGAATTTCATGCAGAAGAGTTTTTCTAGAGATGTAGTCATATATTTGATCTTGCACCATTTGTTTCCAGAATTTTTGACCACACAGATAAAGTTGAGACCGGCCTCATTCCCTGGGTCTAGATGACTTCCCTTCTTGTGTACTGGAATAACTCTACCTAACTGAAGCCCATCTGGAACGTTACCTGACATAATAGAAAGATTTATTATATGCCTGACATGGAACTACTGTGTAACTTCTGCAGCATCCCTTGTGAATCTAGCTGGTAACCCATCAGGTCCAGTCGCTTTTGTGTGGTTTAAAAGGTTAAGTTTGAGTGCTGAGGGAGTTATTAGCCAGATCTATAGCAACCGATGTAAAATAAAAATTTAAAACAGTCATAGTTGACCTTTAACTTCACACATTCAGTCATTTTGTATTTGAGAAAATCTTTCTTAGTTTTAGAGAGCAGTCTATTTACCCAATTTGTCAATATCTCAAACTTCTGAAAACTATGTTCTGATGTTTTAATTGGAACTAATTTATCCAGGACCCCTAAGAACTGTGATTTGAAAATATTGACATTTTAAAATATTTCTTAAAGCAATACTCGGGTGCAACTATACTGAGGTCAGGTCTGCTTCTGTCTCATCTCGATTAAACATGTTACAGCATCCTGAATAATGCTATTCTCTCTGACTTGATGAAAGCTTTCTGACTTTTTCAGGGAGCAATTTGTAAGAAAAAGACAATAACAACAAGGTGTGGCAGCATATTTATTCACTGGAGATACAAGACTGAAATATAAATTTGCTTCTAAATAAGTAGAATAACACTTAACCAGACACCTCTGCATATATTCTTTTCATCAGAATACATTACTTAAGAAAACAACTGTGTGAACATTTTGTTGAGAAGGAAACAGCTCCCCTGTTGGCCAATCAGCAGTAATAATTCAAATGTTACATGACAATAAAACAGGAAACAACATCTCATCTCTAACAAAGTAGAAGAACAGCACATTCAGAGTATTAGTTAGCTCACTTTAGCATGCTCACACACACACACACACACACACACACACACACACACACACACACACACACACACACACACACACACACAGAGCACATACATGAATAGTTTTGGGAAAAATCCCAAACTGCATTAAAAGTCTTTGTATTGATATTTATAAGCCAGTTAATATGATTTTACATGTTATTAATCTTTACAGAGTATCCAGTAACCTTCTCAAGTGTGGCCTCTCAGTGTTTAAAGAGATAAAGCCTTGTTTTTGCAGATCCATCCGTTTTTCTCACCGCAGCTCACTGATTTCCATCCTTCATTTTGGACAGAAATTGCACAGTGACCGTTGGTAGGAGGTTGTGTCCAGGAGCTGATGGAAGAACATAATGTTCAGATCAAGGCTGATAGATTTTATGATTCAAAATATTTGGGAATGTGTCTTTTACCTTTCAGTCAGATCACTTCCATTGATCCACTTCCATCTCCCATCTTCAACTCTCAGGCCAATCCAGTAGCCTTTGACTCCTTTACTGCGCCAACTGTTGTCATTGATGAATTTCTGAGGACAACAGAAAGACAGTTATGAGAGATATTTAAACACTGAACTTAAATAAACACACTGTGGCCCACAGACTCAGTGTGTTCAGACCTACAGAAAATACAGTTTCATTTCATATAGGCTATCATAAAATTCCTACAGTTTTCTCATTACCTTTTCATCTTCGTTAACTATTACAGCCAAATCTGAAAACTTTCCTGTGCAGTTGTCTCGAGCTTCCTCCCAGGTTTTCTGATCAGTAGGTTTAGCGTTATTGATGGCATAGCAGCTGGACTGATTGTGCAGCCAGCCTTTCATACAAGCTTTACACTGTCTGTCTGAAATAACAGAGACCAACAAATTAACAACATTATTGCATTGTGAAATTATTGATTATTTTTGAACTTCAATTATAAGATCTGAACCTACTGTTATTATTGTCTTTGGGGCAGTAGGCATCAATCTTCTGGTGTTCTTGATCAACGCTGTTCTCACTCAACTTTCTTATTTGTTCTGCTAAGTTGTTCTTCTGTGTCTTCAGTTCCTGGATTTGTGTGTTCAGCTTGTTGTTTTTTGCAGTCAGTGTCTGTTTTTCTGCAGTCAGTTTCTGGTTTTCTGCAGTCAGGGTTGTGATCCTGCTCTCTGAGACAGTACAGGCCTGTGTCAGGTTTCCATTGATGACTGTCAGATTATTGTAGTCTCTCCTCAAGTTTTCATTTTCTGATCTGAGTTTGTTGTTGTCGTCTGTCAGGTTGTGCTTGATCAGCAGCAGAGTCGTTCGGTTGTTTTTTAACTGTTTCAGCTCACTTACATGACTCTCACCAGTATACATAGAAACTGCAAAAGGAAGAAATGCCTCTTAATTGATAGTAATGATGCAGTTTTGGTTTTGTCATGTTGCCACTGTTGGAAGCTACTTCCTGTCTGTTTTACTTTAGGTTTTCCAGCCTTTTGGAAGTTATAGGCTGTTTCTAAATTTTTAAAGCTGCTGACAGACATAGAGCTGCTTGTCTGATGTGTTGAGTAGCATCTAATGTATTTTGATATTAGGACACTTTACTGTGTGACTGTGTAACTTTACTGTGATGATATTCTGTATTTTCTGTTGTTGTTGTTGTTATTGTTGTTAACAAATCCAACAACGTGTTAGTCTATCTGTCATCATTTTCTGACTTCCCCTGCCTGTCTGTGGCACTTAATCCAAGCCCACTGGTTCCTATTATAGTTGTAAATCTTAATTTCCTTAAACAGGTGGGCACTGTAGTTTCAAGTAAACATTACTCAAACAGAAGTAAATGGTGTATTTGTCAGTGACTTTTTTCAATCATGGATTTGGTGCACTAGCAACCCTTCATAGAACCAGAAACTGAAATGTCCATGTTCATTTTTATGAGAGAAAATGTCACCCAGTGTGACTGTGTGGCTCAATTATCTGTTTTTAATAGTATTTGACAGACTTAAATATGTAGGTATAAATACATAGGTAATACTTGTTGGTAGGATCAATTCATTGTTGGTTTTGGTCTTTTCATGAGATTAGCTGACAACAAAAAAAATATAGAATATCTTCTCATCCTTATCCTTTAAATCCTCTCTAAGCATACATGTTTTTGTTTTCCACTTATTTGGTTGCCAACCTCTGCTCTGTTGTGGCTTATGTTTTGTATATGCAAGTCCCCTATGAACTGAAATATTAATTCGACTACCATTCGAGGGTTTTTTTTTCTGAAATAAAATTAAACTGGAGAAGAACATACATTACTTGTTGTGTCCAGAAATTAATTTGTTTGTTACAGATTTAGAAAACAATTAGAGGCATACACTTAAATTTGGTAAAACAAACTGCCAATAGATGATCTGAGCTTCTCACTGTGGCAAATATGACTGATCATATATACCATCAAATAAAGGTTACAGAAGAAAATGGTACTTTTTTTAAAAAAAAATGTCTGTCTCATGTCTAAGTCTGAGTTCATGCATGACTGCTTGTTTTGTATACTTACGGAAGACACCGACTGCTATGATGTCCAACAGCAAAATGACACAAAAAGTCCCCAAACAACAAGCCAACAGCTGATAGCGGTGATGTCTGTTGGTGGCTTTCATGTCTGACAAGAATCCTGCTGAGACTAAACAAGAAATTAAAATCATTTTATCCATAGTTCAGATTTATATCCTAGTTTACAACAGAGAGTGATGAGGATGATGCAGGGTGACGGGCGACAAAGGTGTGAGGTCAGATCTGTCACAGTTACTCGACACATTTTAATGGGTCTTTCTGCACGGCCAGACCCTGCAAGTTTTATGCACACACTATACAGATCGATTGATGTGGGTTTCCACAGAATGTTAACCATGTTCATCATTTCAAATCAGCATGTTAGCATGCGAGCATTTGATCATTAGCACAAAGTACAGCTGAGGCTGATGGGAACGTTACTAGTGTTGAGGTATTTGGTCATAAACCAAAGTATTGTACAAATTAACATTTTGTCCTGATGATGCTGCTAGAAAAAAGTCAGGAGATCACCAGCTCACCACTATCAAATGTCTGTAACCAAATTTGATGGAAATCCATCCAGTTGATATTTTCCTCAAAACCACAAATGTCAACTTAATGGTGATGATAGAGGACAAATCAGGGGAATCACCAAATTATCCTCTGGGAACCATGAATGTCTGTGCAAAATTTTGTGCTAATCTATCAAGTCGATGTTGAGAGGTTACACTTGATAAGTGAAGATTTTGACCTGCTTGTGGAAATTAAGGACACCAAAGTCATAAGGATTCATTCTTTGGGGACCATGGATGTCTGTTTTCTTTCAAGAGAATCCATCCAATAGTTTTATGGAGATTTTACTAAAAGCCAAAAATAACAACCTCATGGTGGTGCAACAGGAAAAGTCAGAAGATCACCAGTCAGTTTTATCTGCTGGTCATCATGAATGTTTGTTCCATTTAACAGTTAATTCAGTCTGGTGGACTGACAGACCAACATTACCACCCATAGAGCCGTGCTGCTACCCTGGCTAAAACAATTTATTGCCCTTTTGTCTCCGTCTTGGAGAAAAAAAATCTGGTGTCGCTCTTTAAGAGATATTTTCCATGTCCAGAGACAAAAACAAGGCAGTTATTATGAGCAGTGATATTAACCCTATAGCTAAACGCAGAAAAACAAGAATCACACCTGCAGGAACTGAAACTGCATTAACAGTAAATCCAAGGAAAAATACATCACAGAACAACCCACAATGTTTGATAGGTGAACTCATGGAAGTGCAGTTATACATCCTGGCTGCTATGAATGCCTCAGATACAGCGTGATCACTCTACTGCAACAGAGTGAGTTATATCTTACTGCTTGAATATCTTCATTATTGTCAGGAGAACATTATGAGCTGTACTGAAACATTTAACCCAAATTTAATTAGACAGAATACTTCAAACACATGAAGGTCTATTTAAATATAAAATTATAAAGTCGACACAAGTTTGTATTTTGACCTATTCATTGATTTTGTATAGCATCTAACAATTCTACAGTCAGTAACAAAAGTGCCAAAGCACAAACATTCTCAGCCCTGTTGAATATTAGTTACTGGCTAATCCTGCTGCACTAGTATTTCTGATAAAATACGACCAAGTAACTTACTTTGAAGTCCATTATTTTTTCTTGACCGATTTAGATTATTTAAGGTTCACGTGGCCTCAATTGCTTGGTCGTGTCAGTTTGCCCTGTACAACATCAGGAACATCCTGTCTGAGCATGCAGCACAACTCCTGGTACAGGCTCTCATAATATCACGCATTGACTATTGCAACTCCGTATTGGCAGGCCTCCCTGCATATACATTCAAACCTCTGCAAATGATTCAAAACGTGGCGGCACGTCTGGTCTTCAACCAGCCCAAAACAGCACATGTCACCCCGCTGTTCATGTCCCACCACTGGCTCCCAGTTGCTGCCCGCATCAAATTCAAAACCCTGACACTTGATTACCAAACAGCAACTAAAACAGCTCCCGCCTACCTGAACTCCCTCATTCAGGTCTTTACTCCAGACTAAAGACTAAAGACCTAGCTCTTTAACAAACACCTCTGCACTTAATGGACTGAAGGAAAAAAGAGAAGAAAAAAATCTACTTCTATGCACTCTATGTATTGCCTCTGTGCACTTCCTGTTGGCACCTACGTCCCATCAGACTCAAACTTAGCTTTATGGCACTTGCTCATGTTCTCTCCTGACTAGACCCCTGCTTGTATTGTATCAGCTTACAGATGTACGTCACTTTGGATAAAAGCGTCTGCTGAATGTATTGTAAATTGTAATTATTAGGCTGAAATTGCTGCGCTGAGAAAGAATCACGGCTGGAAAGGATGGGACAGTTTTCTCAATTAGAAACCATTCGCCATTAAATATTTCTGTGTTTAGTTTACTGTTGAAATAAAAAGACAGATGATTTTACCAGAAATGTTCCCAGTAGCAGTAATACCTGAATGTTGTGTACGTTCCTTTTCAACTTACCGTTCATGTCAGCAGCTTGTTTGGGTGTTTTGTGTGGCACCTTCACCTCATCATACACAGTGTCCTCCTTCTTTTGAGCTGAAAGGTTGAAGGACATAATCTCATGATTATTTACTGTATAATGTTCAAATGACAAGCTCTTTTAAAAGCTTATTCCATTCCTAGAAATTAACAATTTTTGCTTTTTGTTTGTGATTGCTGTATCCCAAAATAGAATACAGAATAGTATTTTGTTAACCCTCATAGGGCTTTAAAACTACCTGCTAAAACCCAAGATGATGAAATCAAACTCTCACAGTGAGTGGATCACATATAAAAGGGGAGACTGCCTTTCATGGGGAAATACTTTTCAAAAATTTTTTTCATTATATATTTTTCTGACAGGTTTAGGCAGTTGTGGCTAGGGTCGACTCTCCATACATGTTTTAACACATACAGTTATCTGCTTTGACTAGTAATTTGTCCGATATGTTTTTTCCACAATCTAAGAAATCTAAAAATTACTTCCTCTCCCTCAATGAAAAATCCAGAATCTATGAATATGCAAATATTATCTATTTGTATTTTTCATTCTTCATCCTGCTGGTATTCACATCTTAAACTGTGATTTTAGGGGAGAGAAAACAGCTAAATGTCAAACTCTGCACATACATCGTTCTGCACATTGAAGCTCAAACATCCAAATGAAGTAACAACAAGCAAAACACATTTTAGAGTGTAAGGGGACAAACAGTTTATACTGATATGTTGGGATGAAACTGTAATTAACACATTACGATTGTTTTCCGTTTTCTGTCACCAGTTGAAGGGAAGGTGTTTCGATAGACATCACAGCATGTATTTAGGAAACTGTAGCTGCAGGTAAACATGAAATTTGACAGTTCCTCTTGACGATAAGTAAATGAACTCAAACATATAAACACAAAAATTAAGGGAATTTGTGTTTGGTAGATTATTTCTTTGTTGTAACAATGCTTCTTGGCAATAAATCTTATACCGTTGGAAAGCCTGTTTATTTTCCTTTTAAATGGTGCAACATTTGTAAGGAACATGCATTTGTGGGATGAGCAGCAGAGCTGAGTATGTGGGTTGCGCCTATGAAAAATTTGCCAAATCTTACTTTATGTGCTGAGTTTAGTAACATTTCTAACTTAAATTTAGCCTATTGTACCTTGATTTAAATGAATATATTTGTTTCTAGAATCTCAACATTGAGATTTAAAAAAAAAACTAATAATTTTCACCTCTAGGTTTTAAAACAACGATTCCACAGTGTTGTGCTGCTTTCTTCCTCTGTACTCAAGCCACATGAGAAATGAATTTTTTATGTTTTTTGAGTCCTGGTTGCAAATTTCACTTACAGGACAATAAAGATTTAAACTGACTTGATTGTAACCTTTTAATCTGTAGAAATTCCAACTTAATTTTCCTTCCAGTATTACTGAACAAAATACGGTATTTAAATCAACAATGCATACAAGGATGATCACAGAAACAAAAATAAAGGGTCCAATCCATTTAATGTAATATTTATTCTTGATGTTATGTATTAAACAAAAAGAAAATTTAAGCCTACCTTCAGGTCGGGGCTGTGTCTTAGTTTTAAATACAACTGAAGCGTAGTTTATCTCCTCCTCCGCCATCGCTACAGTCTGTCTGTTGAGTTCGGTCTGACTTGTAGACAGAAGACTGCCGCTGTAATTAAGCCATAGAGTAACCTAATAGCAGAAGTGTCTGTTTCCTCTATTCATCACCCACAGTTTTAAAATGAACTTCTGCTTTTAGTTGTAAGTAATTTGCATGCATGACCGTGTTCTTGCATTATGGAAAGATAATATTTTTTTAAAAAAGGCAATTTTACAAACACTATGTGCAGGAAGAGGATTTAACTTTGGACTTTGGATGTTTGCTTGGTGTTGTTAGAAAACTCAATTCATGTTGATCTTACAATAACAAAATGAAGTGGTGGTTTTGACACTTAATTGACACATGCTCTGTATCTCACACATACTTTGCTTTACTGTAAATGTGAAATGACTCCTGTCTGTTTTGTTCAGCCAAGTTTTACACTTAGTAGATTTGGTCCCCGGTTCTTACAGATGTTTTTTTTTTACTGTATTTTTGCTCAAATATGCCAATTTATGTCCTGTTTGCAATTTTTATGGTTTTTCATATTGTTGTTTTCTAGGCAATATTTCTGTAAGTACTCTGTGAGAGAGATTTAGTTTGTTTGACTTTTCTAATTAAAGCTTGAATCAAAATGAATAAGAATAAAGAGCAAGACATCTTGGCAATGCACTGCACTTTTAATATGAATAGTCACAGTCTCCAGATAATGATTCCTGATGATTTTGGTGACCTTGTTGATTTTCATCTATTGCACCACTTTTAGTTCAAAATTTACCAATAATGAAAACATAACTCAAAACCTCTTGGCTGTATTTCCAGTTTGGATTTATGAATTCTAATGTTATGGTAACACTCCTCTGAACTTTACTTTATCTACATGCAGTACAATCTATGCAATGACATACTGCACTCTGATAACTACTCTAGCACTGAATACATCTTATCTTTGTATTCATTTAATAGAATCTGCTCTATTGTTACTCCAACCAAACTGAAAATGAAATATTCACACTCATCACATTTACACAGTTCAATCATGCTACTTGACCCAGTGCAGACCATCAGATGGGTTTTAATCACTAATTTTTATGAGTTTTCACTGAAGCACAGAACCACCAGTATATGTATATATATATATATATATATATATATATATATATATATATATATATTTAATAGAATCTGCTATTCTATATATAGAATCTGGTCTTCAATCAGCCCAAAACAACACGTCACCCCACTGTTCATATCCCTCCATTGGCTCCCAGTTGCTGCCCGCATCAAATTCAGAACCCTGACACTTGCTTACAAAATAGCAACTTAAGTAGCTCCTGCCTACCTGAACTCCCTCATTCAGGTCTACAGTCCCTCCCGCCCACTACGCTCTGCCAACGAAAGGTGCCTGGCACCACCACCACAACAGGGCCCTAAGTCACTATCTAGACTCTTCTCCTCTGTAGTTCTCCGGTGGTGGAATGAGTTACCAAACTCTGTTCGATCCGCAGAGTCCCTCTCAATCTTTAAGAAAAGACTAAAGACCAAGCTCTTTCGTGAACACCTCTGCACTTGATGAACTGTAGGGAGAGAAAAAAAAAAAAACTTCTATGCACTCTGTGGACTCTAATCATTGCCTTGTTGCACTTCTTGTTGGCATCTACGTCCTATTGTGCCCAAACTTAAGCTTTATGGCACTTACAGGTGTTGTTGTCTCCTGACTAGATCCCTGCTTGTGTTGTATCAGTCTCATATGTACGTCGCTTTGGATAAAGGCATCTGCTAAATGAAAAATGTAAATGTAAATGCATCCAATATGTTGGTACTTAAACTTCATATAAGCTTATAGTTTTTATATTCAGTATCTTTAAATATGATACTTCTAGATGCCAAACTGCAGAAGCATCACATTTTTCCTCAAATATCTCCCAATATATAGAAATCTTAATTACATCAGACATAAAGTGAGTGCACCGCACACATCCAGAGAGCTCAGTGTTAACTGAAAATGAATAAAGTATTTAACAGAGAGCGGTAGTTTTGATAAACTTGAATTTGAACTTGACATCCAGATACTTGTAAAAACACTACAGGCTACAGCTGTACTCTATGTTTTGTCTTCTTGATATTTCTCTCTCTATCTACATTCCTATTTAAGTTCTTTTTAATCTTTTTAAAACTCCTATCGCATTAAAAATATAATTTGTGGTTGCAGTATGTGTGTAGGGGTTTGTCCACTTCCTCCCTCCCTCCCTGCCTCTGGTTTCCTGTACGCTCTGCTCTTCTCGCCTCTCATCTCAGACTCAACTTCGAGATTAACCAACTACAGGCGCAGCCAGTTTTAGCTACTGTCAAAGCTGCTGCTGAGACTGAATGACCCATGCGACGACCACAAAATCTACCATTTTAAAATGCACAATTTCATTCAGTCATAACTTTAAAAATAATATGATTGTGCTGTATTTTCTTTTGTGACCTAAGATGGTGTAAATATGCATTCAAACATGGAAAACACAGTAATAAATAAGACTTTCTGTTCCTCTCTGGAGCTCTGTTTGTGCTGATGTTGACAGTTTGTGTAACTGCATGAGGCCCAAATGGAGCAAACATACTGAGGCCAGATCTGCTTCTGTCTTGATAAAACATGTTACAGCATTCTGAATGATGTTGTTCTTTTCAATTGATGAAAGCTTACTGACATTTTCAATGAGCAACATGTAAGAAAAAGATAATAACAACAGTGCATTGCAGCACATTTATTCACTGGTGATACATAATACACTTAAACATGGATTTGCTTCTGCATAGACATACAACACATAACATACACATAACCAGTCACATCTATATATAGATATCCTTTACATGAGAATACAAATACTTAAAAAAGGAACCAGTAATGCAGCTCCCCATGTTGGCCAATCAGCAGTAATAATGATAATTATTAGTGGTTATTTTTTGAGCTTTTTAATTCTAAAATTTTGCAAGGTAAATTGTGTTCATAACATACCTGAGGTGGCTGACATCTCGTTCTCGGTGCATAATGCGGCATTAACGTTGTCACCTTCTTTTTCAAGTCCCTCTGAAACAGCACAGATCAAACACAGTTTAAACATCTGGACCTCCACTATATTGAGCAGACTGGAGAAATCAAATGCAACATGACAAGACACAGTGAGGTCAGGTCTGCTTCTGTCTTATCTTGATTAAACATGTTACAGCATCCTGAATAATGCCATTCTCTCTGACTTGATGAAAGCTTTCTGAATTTTTCAGGGAGCAATTTGTAAGAAAAAGACAATAACAACAAGGTGTGGCAGCACATTTATTCACTGGAGATACAAGACTGAAATATAGATTTGCTTCTAAATAAACAGAATAACAACCAGTCACCTTTACATATATTCTTTTCATCAGAATACATTACTTAAGAAAACAACTGTGTGAACATTTTGTTGAGAAGAAAACAGCTCCCCTGTTGGCCAATCAGCAGTAATAATTCAACTATTACATGACAATAAAACAGGAAACAACATCTCATCTCTTACAAAGTAGAAGAACAGCACATTCAAAGTATTAGATATCTGGTTAGTACTCACTTTCGCGCCCTCACACACACACACAAACGCAATCACAACACATACATGAATAGCTTTGGGAAGAAATCCAAACTCTGTATTAAAAATCTTTGTATTGATATTTATAAGCCAGTTAATATGATTTTACATGTTATTAATCTTTACAGATTATCCAGTAACCTTCTCAAGTGTGGCCTCTCAGTGTTTAAACAGATAAAGCCTTCTTTTTGCAGATCCATCCGTTTTTGTCACCACAGTTCACTGATTTCCATCCTTCATTATGGACAGAAATTGCACAGTGACCGTTGGTAGGAGGTTGTGTCCAGGAGCTGATGGAAGAACATAATGTTCAGAACAAAGCAGATAGATTTTATGATTCTAAATATTTAGGAATGTGTCTTTTACCTTTCAGTCAGATTACTTCCATCGATCCATTTCCATCTCCCATCTTCAACTCTCAGCCCAATCCAGTAGCCTTTGACTCCTTTACTGCGCCAACTGTTGTCATTGATGAATTTCTGAGGACAACAGAAAGACAGTTATGTGAGATATTTAAACACTGAACTTAAATAAACACACTGTGGCCCACAGACTCAGTGTGTTCAGACCTACAGAAAATACAGTTTCATTTCATATAGGCTATCATAAAATTCCCACAGTTTTCTCATTACCTTTTCATCTTTATTAACTATTGCAGCCAAATATGAAATCTTTCCTCTGCAGTTGTCTTGAGCTTCCTCCCAGGTTTTCTGATCAGGAGATTTAGCGTTATTGATTACATAGCAGCTGGACTGGTCATGCAGCCAGCCATCCTCACAATCTTTACACTGTCTGTCTGAAATAACAGAGACCAACAAATAAACAGCATTACTGCATTGTGACATTATTATTGGTTATTTTTGGACCTGAGTTATAAGATATGAACGTACTGTTATTTTTGTCTATGGGGCAGTAGGCATTAATGATCTGCTGGACTCGAGCAACACTGTTCTCACTCCACTTTCGTTTCTGTTCAGTTAAGTTGTTGTTCTGTGCCTCCAGTTCCTGGTTTAGTGTGTTCAGCTTGTTGTTTTCTGCAGTCAGGTTTTGGTTTTCTGCAGTCAGGTTTTGGTTTTCTGCAGTCAGCTTGGCATTGTTTCCAGAGATGACAGATGTAACTACAGCGACAGACAGAGGAAGGGGTTGAGCTGTGAGAATTTGTTGCAAGGCAAGTTTATTTATTTAGCAATTTTGTACAAAACAGAATTTTAAAACATTACATTAATGTCATAAAAAACACAAATGATAGGTTAACATTTTTTAAAAGTCTGTATTAAAACAACACTGGTGTCTATACAAATATTACAACATGTTTTGCATCCTGTAAATATTCCTGTTGTTCATACTGGTCAATGAAATATTCCTTCCTAATGAACTTCCAATGTAAGATATGTAAGAGATCCACAAACCTTGTTGTCTGCAAAAATAAACCTTAGCTGAAGCTAATGTGAGGATTCAGCAGACTGAGTCAGTCAGTGTGTGTGTGAATGGATGAATGAGGTCAATTATAAAGCACTATGGATAAAAGTGCTACATAAATGCAGCCATTTAGCACTTTTGCACAGAATGAGGATCTTCTCCATTTGAAGGCCATTATGAACAGGAGGAATGATTGCACCAAGAAACAACTGTAACAATGTACATTTGGTCATCTGACTATTGTTTTAAGACAGACTTAAAAAATGTCAACATGTCCTTTTAAATAAGAACTAACAACAACAAGAACAAGCTACAGAAAAAGAAAAACATTTAATTTGATGTGATATTCACATAGAAGATACTCACAGTAGATACAAAGGGCCATGATTACCAACAGTATCACCCAGCACACTGCTATTGGTAGAAAACACTGAGTGAAGGAAGGAGACTTCTTATCTAAGGAAAAAATAAGGATTCAGCAGAGTTATGTCAACAATTTGCTTCAACTCAAACTGTCTTTTTATAGACTTTTGATATTGAAAAAATGAACACACCTTTATTTAATAATACCACATATACAGTCTTCAGCTCTCATTTTCACACTTTCAGTCATCAATTACTAGTTTATTCAACATTTTAATAAAAAAAAATTGAATGCTTAACAAAATGAAATTTTGTCAAGTAAATTGTGTTAATAACATACCTGAGGTGGCTGACATTTTGTCCGCAGTAAATGCTGCTACATTAACATAGACACTTTCTTCCTCAATTTTCTCTGAAACAGTACAGATCAAACACTAATGTTTAAATATCAGCAGTAAATTGGCCTTTATTTGCAGAATGACATCCAATATGTTGAGCAGACTGGAGAAATCAAATACAATTTGACATTTCAAAAGCTTTTGCTGCCAAAGCATTCTCATGTATCCAAAGCACCATACATTATGAAAAAAGAATAAAGTAACATACTGCTTCATAAAAAGACTAGAATCAGATGAAGTTTTTATGTATTAGAAAGTATCTTACCTCCAGAAAAAGAGACATTTGGATTCTTAGAAGCAACAGTAAGTTTCTTTGTCTTTCTGTTCATCCTGAACAAAAGAGACAGTCAGCAGTCCTATAGGGAAAGATACAAATACAGACAAGTGTAGTGACAGGGTGGATGGAAGCATTAATGCAACAGTGGATTTTGCCACCGGAGACCACTGTTTTCTTCCTGTTTCCAACAGTGAGTCCGGACAGTTTTTTAAAAAGCATAACTATGATCGCCCCCTAACCTTAACCCCATGGTTATTATTTTAGGCATGATAACGAAGGTGGCCTAACTTTTAGGAAGCAGTAACTAGTAATGATTTATTTTACAGGTCCCCTAATTTTATATTGATTTCATGGAGTGCCCTGGTAGCTGAATGGTCACAGCGCATGCCACATAACCACAATGTCCCTGGTTTGACATTCCCTGGACCCAACAAGGGTCCCTGGCTTGGGACCCTTGTTTGATGTCATATCCCTCTCTCTCTCCCCTTGTTCCCTGTCAGCTCTCTGTTGAAGACAAAAATGTCCCAAAACATATCTTCTAATTTTATATTGATTTCCTGGAAATGTTTGGAGTAATTTGCATGTATATAATGGCAGATTTTTAGGACATTTGGTACAAACTATAAGAAAAACTGAAAAAAAGTGTTAAGTTGGTTTAGGTGGTAAGAACTTATTGTAGGCTATTTGGGTTCATATGTAGATGCGAAATTTCTTAATAAAGTAGACTTGACTTCTTTAACTGACACAGTGCTTAGTTTTCAGTGTGTAGTTGTGAGTGATAAACAGTATATTAGCATATTAATTTTTGTCTATTATTTCCCCAAGTAGCTGCTCTGTAATGGTTCATTCTTACGACATTTCTTTGAAAGGGTTATGTCATTTGGTATAAGGGGAAATGTGCTTGTTATAGAGTTTTTAAGAAGAAACCTAATATGCTAATATGTAGTTTGACACACAAAACTACACACTGAAAATTAAGCATTTTCTGTCAGTTGAAGGAAAATTTCCAATTAAATCAACAGTTTTTTGAGTTGTTTCTTATAATTTGTACCAAATCGTACCACATTTTCTGTAAAATGTCCTAAAAAATTAACCATTAAATACCTGCAAATTACTCAGAAAATTAGCATAAAATTAAAGGACTTGTAAAATAAAGTGTTACCTAGTAACATTAACCTACAGCACATACAGACCAGACAAGTTAGAGGAAAAACTGGTACAGGTCTGAATGCTTGACCCCTACAGTGAGGGGATCTGGGGGCTCTGTTATGCTGTGGGGGGCATTTTGCTGGCATGGTTTGGGTCCACTTGTCCCCTTAAAGGGAAGGGTCACTGCAAATCAATACAAAGTTGTTCTGAGTGATCAGCTTTATGGGAGTGGTCTCTTCCATGATAATGCCCCAATTCACAGGGCATGAGCGGTCACTGAATGCTTTGATGAGTATGAAAATGATGAATGCTTTGGCCTTCGCAGTCACCAGATCTCAACCCAATTGTCTGTATTACTCTAACCTTAACAAAGTGATCATTTTAACCCAAACCATGACCTTTCCCTAAATATAACTGAGTGGTTTTTATGCCTAAACCTAACCAGACCTTAACCACAGCGTTGTCATATCATAAAACATCTTTTTTTTTTAACAGTGATGTGTAACGGTTTTGGAAAGCACAGACAAATAATGTTGTCCCACCAATCACTGCCAATAGTGCGCCAGATTAGAAAACGCTCTTATGTGTCGTTCTGGAGTCACATGGTCAAACCACGTATCTGGAGTTTAATTTGGAGGATGGAGCTGATGGACCACCTACAATTTGCATATCGCCAAAACCAGTCCACAGATGATGCATTCAACCTGGCACTGCACTTCACCCTCCAACATCTGGAGTCCAAAAATACTTATGCAAGAATTCTGTTCATCGATTTCAGTTCTGCTTTCAATAATATCAATTCTCTCGAGCTATTCAGAAAACTCCAGAACATGAATATTAACACCTCACTGTGGATCCTGGAATTTTAAAAGGACAGGAGCCAAGTTGTCAAAGTCAACAACATCACTTCCCTCCCCCTCACCACCAAAATGGGGTGCCACAGGGATGCATTCCATCACCATTACTCTTCTTCCTCCTCACCAATTATTTCAGATCAACATCAAACTCCATAAGGATTCTGAAATGTGTGTACAGTTGAAACAGTTAGCTCCGAGTCTGAAGCTCCAATGTGGAAGTGACTTAAACCGGCATTCTCTCTAATGGCCAGTAGGGGGACACTCCACTGGTTCCAAAGAAGTCAGATTGTATAGAAATCTATGAGAAAATGACCCTACTTCTCACTTGATTTATTACCTCAGTAAACACTTTCCTAATGAGTTTATGGCCTTATTTCACAGCATGATGTTTGATTTGTAAGTTATGGTCCCTTTTTAGAGTAAAATAGATGATGAAGCAGTGTATGCTTTAGGGTGTTGATACCTTGTGATTGACAAGTAGTTATCATGGCCACAATGTTGGTTAGGTAACGTAACCATGGCATAACCCCAGCTTCACAGAGTATAGGTGTAGCCATAGCTGTAGCTATTTCAGTGTGTTTTCAGTTGATGAAAGTTAATTGTAACACTTTGTTGACCTAAAAAAGTAGTGATAAGCATTTGGTTGAACTAAAAGACACTCTAAGGAGTCAGATGTTCAGTTTTACCAGTAAGTACATTTTGTTTTAATGGTTTTAAGCCTGTTTTTCGCTAGCAGAAATTAGCATTAGCATTATCACTGTTAGCCATAGACTGTTAATGCACTGTGCTAACCATGCTAGCAGCTAGCGTTAGGGTCAGCTCTACCCGTTCACACGTTCTACACTTCTGGCTCCAAAAATCTAAGATGGCAACAGTCAAAATGCCAACTTGAGGCTTCAGGAATGAGAGTCCACAAACCAATAGGTGACGTCACAATGACTATGTCCATTATTTTTTTACAGTCTATGGGACGACGCCACAATTGTAGGACTGATCTCTAAAGACAATGAAGACGCTTGCAGGCAGAAGGTCGAGAAGTCAGTTAACTGGTGCAGGGAAAATGACCTGATCCTGAACGGCAAAAAGACCACTGAAATGATCATCAACTTCAGAACAAAACAATCAATAAAAGCACCTATCCTCATCATAAGCCAACCAATTACAATAACTCCTTCAACAAGTTCCTTGGCACACACATCAGCAATAACCTGAAATGGCACCTCAACGCTAATCATCAAATGCAAAAAGCCCAAAAGAGGCTCTACTTCCTCCTGTCACTATCAATTAGTGTCTGGTACTGAAACACATCTAAGCACACATAAAGAAAATGGACAGAATTATCACCAGAGCATCAAAGATCCTAGGCTGTAATCTCCCCACACTGGACTCCATACACACACTACGTACCATCTCACGAGCAATTACAGAGGACCCTCTCCACCCAGCTCACCTTTGTTTTCAGTGTCTCCCTTCTGGCAGAAGGTACAGGTCACCAGTAGGCAGGACAGAACGCCTTAACCAGAGCTTCTTCCCCAAATCTGTATAGTTGATGAATACACAAAAGTTGTATTGTATGGTATGTAGAGCTGTGTAGGCTACTCTGTCTTTTCTTTTGCACTTATGTCCTTTATGTTTACACTGGTGTTGTATGTGATGTATTGTTACAGCTATTTCAGCTGTACTGAAATAAATTCCACCAGCTTAGACGTGTGATAATAAAAGAAACTTGAACCTGAACTTGAATAAATGTACTAGTTACTTTCCACTGCTGGAATCATGTTTTCAGTGAACAATTTGAATATTTAGTAAACTGAAGAAGCAGCAAGAAAGAACCAGATATAGGTTAAAAATATAAAAACTAAAATTAATTAAAAGCATGTACAGATGAAAGTCTCACTCACAGCAATGATGAGATGAAGTCGAAGACGAGTCTCACAGTTCAGGTGTATGTAACTGCAGAGGCAGCGGTTTATAGTAACGAGAGTGAAAGCAGGTCCATTTTTTAAAATCAACTATCATGTTTATGTCACATTTTCATTCTTTGTAAATTGTAGAGTTAAAGTCCCATCACAACTTTTTATCTCTCTAACGTTAACCGTACATGTGGCTTACAGATGTTGGGGAAAATAAAGAATTTTTAAAATCTTGGCGCTGAACATTTATATTAGCATTAGGTTTTGAACAATCATCTGATACCAACAGTCTTGTGTAGTGATAGGGCTGCAAAGTTACAATTCACACAAAACAGCATTGCAAGTGATTATTGTCAAATGCAGTAAAACATGCGGTGAGGTTTTCTAAAATATGAGCACCCCTCGTGTCAAAAGTATTTCATATTTTCTGCTGCTCAGATTGCATATTCAGGGTGTAGCAGCAGGTTATATACTTTAATGAACATAACACTTGACATTTTACGTTTTAAGCCAACAGTAGCTGATGAGCAGTCTGAAAAGCCTGTTAAACATATTACACTTAGAGCATGTTTAATCATAAAGTTAGCAGAAAGGAGATAACAGAGGGGAGAGGGAAGGGTAAGAACACTGTAACGGATGTGGGTAGGGTGCAGTGTAGATTTCAATCTTTTCTCTTAAAAGAATAGGGGGTACAATGAGTAACTTTATGATAATAAAGTGGTAGCCAGGCATTAAGATCACAGAGATGATGTCTAACCCTACTCTAACATGATCATCATAATCAGAACACAGAGGACAGTGAGTATTATGGCTTCCAGTTCAGACTAGTTTAAATAATTTGACCACCCAATACAACATTGGGTGCTATTTTTCATGATAGTGCAACGACCAGCACAAGCAGCACATGCACACTTCGTATTTTCTTGACTGCATGCGGTGAACTGCCAGGAGGAGACATGCAAATGGGCAGCGCAAAGCAAATTGTTGGTGTTTTTGTGGAAAATGGGTCTTGTACGTCTCAGAACCAAGTCTGTTTCTGGAGCAAAGTAACTCCGCTGCCACTTGGTGATTTTATCAACAAGAGCAAACTAAATACTTGCTGAAAATGTGCTGCAATAAAGAATTAATGCTTGAAATATAAATAAGTTATTTATCCAACCAAGCATCTGTATTGACTTGGAAATGAATGTGTGTGATACTTACACTATCTGCTGTCCACAGCTGTTTATACTGTATGAGAAACTTCTCCTTCAGTTCATTGAATCTCTGCAGCATCTGAAGGCAGCAGGACTGAAATGTTGATAAATCCGCAGACTCAGAAGTGTTGCGTCAGAGCGTTACCCTCATTAAACCACCTGAAAACGACACCAAGCTGCTACAGTATAAACACACACACTTCTACACACATCAGACTTGGTCAGTTATTCTGCGATATTCTGCTTTTTATGAAGGAGACATCGTGTTCAGGGCTCATCAGCCTCTTTTCCAACTTTCTTTTTAGCATGTTTTATTCTTGAGCCACATTGTGCTGCAAATTGTTGCGTAACATCTGCTAAACTATGTGAACATTAACGAGGTGATATAGGCTACATTAGAGTTATGGCTGATCGGTCCGATCATGACTATTAGCCTACGTCATCCAAAGCTGGATGTCCCCCCACTTCAAAACTTATTCCGGCGCTGCTGGTATATGTACACAGCTCAGTGGACATATTACCAGTCGAGAGCTAATAAAAATTTGCATAAAAAACATTTAACCTGAATTGTCATACTGCAAATGGCACTTCGCGAACTTAAAAAAAGTGAAATGAAAACATCTACAAAACTTATATTAACAGTCAAAACAACAGAAAACAGCTGAGGAACATAATAATATTATCAGTAGACAACGTGCATGCAAGGTTACAACATAAACAGTTCAGTTTCCAAAGAAAACAGTAAAATAGCGCAGCAACAACTTACCATCATCAATGCAAAACGGCACTGTGAAGGGATGATGTGTGTGTGTGTGTGTGTGTGTGTGTGTGGGAGGGTGGAGGTGGGGGGGTGTAAGGTGTGACTACGGAAGCAGTAAACAGGAAGTACCTAGGAGGTGATGTGCGGCAAGGTCATTTACACAGGAAACATCAATAAAAAAAAAAACATTCTTACTGGTGATACATAATTAACTTAAACATGGATTTGCTTCTGCATAGACATACAACACATAACATACACATAACCAGTCACGTCTACATATAAATATCCTTTACATGAGAATACAAATACATAAAAAAGAACCAATCAGCAGTAATAATAATATTATTATTATTGGTTATTTTTGGTCCTTGTTTTCTTTGAAGCAGTAGGTATCAATGCTCCACTGAGCTCACTTCATATTTGCTGTGTTTAGTTGTTCCTCTGTGTGTCCAGCTCCTGGTTTCCAGTGTTCAGCTGCTTGTTTTGTGTTGTCAGGTTCTGGTTTTTCACAGGCAGGTTTGTGATCTTGCTTTCTAAGTGTTTGTTGTTGTGGTTTGTCAGGTTGCAACTGACAATCAGTAGAGTCGTGTGGTTGTTGATTTGCCGTCTTCATCTGCTGGTTTTCTGCAGTCAGTTTGATGTTGTTTTTAGAGATTTGATTGATTGAATTCATTTGATCCCCTAAAATTTACAGATTTAAAATTGTTACAATCATGAATTAAATCACAAAAAGGCCAAAAAGGCTTATTTCCTTTGTTGTCCTCTACATACAGTATAACACACAGCATGACAATGACAGCATAGCAACATTAAATGGTGAGGTATCATAGTCTGCATGCTCTAAGCTGCCTTCATTATGTATATCAGGTTATAAATGACTGAGAAACCATCTTTTCAAGGCCACTTTGAATATGTGCTCTGATGTGATGAGTTTTAGACTGAAAGGAAGGTTGTTCTATAGTACAGCTGCAGAATAAAGGAATATATTTTTACCCATTAAAGTCTGAAAGCAAAACAAAATCAAATTAGTTGAAATGTCCCTTTTTAGATAGTTATGAGTGTCTTTAATGAATGAATGTAATTACATAAATACACAGGCAAGTTAGTTGTAGTTGTAGTTTTAAGTGATCTGACTCAACATGTGTTAAGGATGAAGTTTTAAAATGACCCTAACTAGTTTGTTTTGTGTCATCAGGAGTTTGTTTTTCAGAAGCTGCAATAATCCTTTGTACCAACAGGTGGCAGCATAATCAAAGTGACCCTGAACCAGAGTTCCTGCCTGGATATGTAGAGTTGATCTATTTCACAGTCTGGTTTTTCTAGCTAAAATTGAATCCTTTTGTTGACCTCAAGGTAGAGACCAGTTTATAATTCTCTGGGTCTAGCTTACTTCCCCTCTTGTGTACTGGAATAACTCTACCTAACTGAAGCCCATCTGGAATATTACCTGATATAATATGAAGATTCATTATATGCCTGACATGTGAATCTACTGTATAATTTCTGCAGCATCCCTTATGAATCTAGCTGGTAACCCATCAGGTCCAGTTGCTTTTGTGGGTTTAAGAGATGAAGTTTCTGTAAAACTGCTTCCACCTTAACATGAGAGAACATAAAAGATTTGATTCCTTCTTTTAAGTACATTTTGAATGTGGCTTTCACTGTATCTCCCTGAGTACTGAGGGAGTTTATTAACCAGAGTCCAATCAACCAGTGTGCAAAATACTGTGAGATAACTGGGGGGGGGGTCTCGGTACTGGGAGCGGTACTTCCAAAACAGACTAGGCAGATATCAGCCAATAGATCCAAATAGCTACACAAGCACAAGCGCGGTTGTGTTTTTTTATTGGTCTATTAATTTGTGTGTTCTGTGATAGAAGGACTGTTGAAAGACTTAATGTTTTTCTTCAAGATAAATAAAGGAATTTATATAAAGTATGAATTAGTTCATATTCAAATTTCACATTTTTTATTGTACATTTTAAACATGCAAACATGGAGCAAATTGCATGAAAATGCCGTAACTGCTTTGACTGCAATATATTGTGTTATTATAAACATGATTAAATATTTCATTAGTTTCAGAAAAATAAACCTTACAGTGTATATTAAGAGAAAACAATCAGGCCCATTGTTGAGACCCCCCTAAAATTTTATTTTGAGATTTTCATGGGGTCATAGTGGTCAATTAAGGGGTCCCAGACCCCCAGAATTTCGCACACTGCTAGCAACCAATGTAAAATAAGAATTAAAATAGTGGGCAACTGTTAATTGCTTATTTGTGACGTCCCCATTAATATCCAGAGAAGTGTTGTTTGATATTGCTTTCACTTTATGACTACACCATATAGCTCTTTGCTGGATTTCCACATTTTTCTTGGATCTCTCCTACATTCGGTCATTTTGTGTTTGAGAAAATCTTTTTTCATCTTATGTCACAAAACAACAATCATGTCATTGCTCAAGTTTCAACTTAATGAAATAGGAAGTTGTGTGTACTTGAAGGTAGAATGTCGTGTTTGTCAGATGAGTTTTCGGTCTCTGCAGAAAAGAAATAGGCAAAGGATTTGATAATGATAAAAGTTGCTGATTAAAGGCAAACTGCAATAGTGTGAGAATATGCTGCAGACACAGTGGGTTAAAACCATTAAAGGAGATTTCGTAACACAAGAACTTAGCTTTAACTACTAAACAAACACGTTTCACAACTTCAAAGCAGAACTAAAACCATCAACCTCTCTATGAAAGTTTGTACACTTTTAACTTTCCCCTACAGCCTTCATATAGGATGCTGGTGAACTTTATGCTTTGATGAACAGAAATATACAGAAATACTTTTAAAAACTTAAATGTTTCTTTATATGCAGGTAAGATGCTTTCTCATGGTTTTGTGTAGCAGTAGATTGTTTATGTTTGTATTTTACAAAATGAATGATGTCTGATGGTTAACAACACTGCCAGCAATTTTATCACATTACGTACTTGCTGTAAGTCTGTAGAGTCCTAGTGGAAGTGGAGGTTATCCCAGCATGCACTGGTTGAAAGGCAGGAAAACCACACAATATGATACTTTCCTAATATAAGACTTCTTGACCCTCTCTGGAGCTCTGTTGGTGCTGATGTTGTCGGTGTATGTAACTGATTAATGAGGCTGAAATGGAGCCAACAAGACAAGACACAGTGAGGTCAGGTCTGCTTCTGTCTTATCTTGATTAAACATGTTACAGCATCCTGAATAATGTCATTCTCTCTGACTTGATGAAAGCTTTCTGACATTTTCAGGGAGCAATTTGTAAGAAAAAGACAATAACAACAAGGTGTGGCAGCACATTTATTCACTGGAGATACAAGACTGAAATATGAATTTGCTTCTAAATAAATAGAATAACACTACATATATTCTTTTCATCATAATACAATACTTAACAAAACAACAGTAGTAATAATAATCAGCAGTAATAATTCAACTGTTACAGGAAACAGGAAACAACATCTCATATCTAACAAAGTAGAAGAACAGCATATTCAAAGCACTAGTTAGCTCACTTTAGCATGCACACACACACACACACACACACACACACACACACACACACACACACACACAGAGCACATACATGAATAGTTTTGGGAAAAATCCCAAACTGTATTAAAAATCTTTGTATTGATATATATATATATATATATATATATATATATATATATAAGCCTGTTAATATGATCTTACATGTTATTAATCTTTACAGAGGATCCAGTAACCTTCTCAGTGTTTAAAGAGATAAAGCCTTCTTTTTGCAGATCCATGCGTTTTTGTCACCGCAGTTCACTGATTTCCATCCTTCCTTTTGGACAGAAATTGCACAGTGACCGTTGGTAGGAGGTTGTGTCCAGGAGCTGATGGAAGAACATAATGTTCAGAACAAAGCAGATAGATTTTATGATTCTAAATATTTAGGAATGTGTCTTTTACCTTTCAGTCAGATTACTTCCATCGGTCCACTTCCATCTCCCATCTTCAACTCTCAGGCCAATCCAGTAGCCATTGATTCCTTGATCGGGCCAACTGTTGACCCTGATGAATTTCTGAGGACAACAGAAAGACAGTTATGAGAGATATTTAAACACTGAAATTAAATAACACAGTTTTCTCATTACCTTTTCATCTTCATTAACTATTACAGCCAAAAATGAAATCTTTTCTCTGCAGTTGTCTTGAGCTTCCTCCCAGGTTTTCTGATCAGGAGATTTAGCGTTATTGATGGCATAGCAGCTGGACTGATTGCGCAGCCAGCCAACCTCACAAGGTTTACACTGTCTGTCTGAAATAACAGAGACCAACAAATAAACAAAATTACTGCATTGTGACATTTTTATTGGTTATTTTTGGACTTGAGTTATAAGATCTGAACTTACTGTTATTACTGTCTATGGGGCAGTAGGCATTAATGATCTGCTGGACTCGAGCAACACCGTTCTCACTCCAGTTTCGTATTTGTTCAGTTAAGTTGTTGTTCTGTGCCTTCAGTTCCTGGTTTTGTGTGTTCAGCTTGTTGTTTTCTGCTGTCAGCTTCTGGTTTTCTGCAGTCAGGTTTGTGATCTTGCTTGCTACGACAGCATAGGCCTCTGTCAGGTTTCCATTGATTACTATCAGATTACTGTTGTTTCTACCCAAGTTTCCAATGGTGACTGTCAGATTATTGTTGTTTCTCCTCAAGTTTTCATTTTCTGATCTGAGTTTGTTGTTGTCCTCTGTCAGATTGTGCTTGATCAGCAGCAGAGTCGTTTGGTTGTTTTTTAACTGTTTCAGCTCATTATTATTCATAAGAACTGCAAAAGGAAAAATTGCCTTTTAATTGATAGTAATGATGCAGTTTTGATTTTGTCATGTTGCCACAGTTGGAAGCTACTTCCTGTCTGTTTTACTTCATGTTTTCCAGTCTTTTGGAAGTTATAGGCTGTGTTTCTAAATTTTTAAAGCTGCTGACAGACATGGAGCTGCTTGTCTGATGTGTTGAGTAGCTGTTGAGTAGCATCTAATGTATTTTGATATTAGGACACTTTACTGTGTGACTGTGTAACTTTACTGTGATGATATTCTGTATTTTTTGTTGTTATTGTTGTTAACAAATCCAACAACATGTCAGTCCATCTGTCATCATTTTCTGACTTCCCCTGCCTGTCTGTGGCACTTAATCCAAGCCCACTGGTTCCTATTGAAGTTGTAAATCTTAATTTTCTTAAACAGGTGGGCACTGTAGTTTAAAGTAAACATCACTCAAACAGGAGTTTAATGGTGTATTTGTTAGTGACAGTCATGGATTTGGTGCACTAGCAACCCTTCATAGATCCAGAAACTGAAGCGTTCACGTTCATTGTTATGAGAGAAAATGTCACCCAGTGTGACTGTGTGGCTGGAGAAGAGCATACATTACTTGTTGTGTCCAGAAATTAATTTGTTCTTTGTTTGTCACAGATTTAGAAAACAATTAGAGGCATACACTTATATTTGGTAAAACAAACTGCCAATAGATGATTGGAGCTTCTGACTGTGTCAAATATATGACTGATCATATATACCAACGAATAATGGTTACAGAAGAAAACTGGTACTATTTATTTAAATGTCTGTCTCGTGTCTAAGTCTGAGTTCATGCATGACTGCCTGTTTTGTATACTTACGGAAGACACCGAGTGCTATGATGCCCAACAGCAAAATGACACAAAAAGTCCCCAAACAACAAGCCAACAGCTGATAGTGGTGACGTCTGTTGGTGGCTTTCTTGTCTGACAAGAATCCTGCTGAGACTAAACAAGAAATTAAAATCATTTTATTCATAGTTCAGATTTATATCCCAGTTTACAACAGAGAGTGATGAGGATGATGCAGGGTGACGGGCGACAAAGGTGTGAGGTCAGATCTGTCACAGTTACTCGACACATTTTAATGGGTCTTTCTGCACGGCCAGACCCTGCAAGTTTTATGCACACACAGTACAGATCGATTGATGTGGGTTTCCACAGAATGTTAACCATGTTCATCATTTCAAATCAGCATGTTAGCATGTGAGCATTTGATCATTAGCACAAAGTACAGCTGAGGCTGATGGGAACGTTACTAGTGTTGAGGTATTTGGTCATAACCCAAAGTATTGTACAAATTAACATTTTGTCCTGATGATGCTGCTAGAAAAAAGTCAGGAGATCACCAGCTCACCACCATTAAATGTCTGTAACCAAATTTGATGGAAATCCATCCAATGGATATTTCCCTCAAAACCACAAATGTCAACTTAATGGTGATGATAGAGGACAAATCAGGGGAATCACCAAATTATCCTCTGGGAACCATGAATGTCTGTACAAAATTTTGTGCTAATCTATCAAGTCAATGTTGAGATGTTACACTTGATAAGTGAAAATTGACCTGCTTGTGGAAATTAAGGACACCAAAGTCATAAGGATTCATTCTTTGGGGACCATGGATGTCTGTATTCTTTCATGAGAATCCATGCAATAGTTTTATGGAGATTTTACTAAAAGCCAAAAATAACAACCTCATGGTGGTGCAACAGGAAAAGTCAGAAGATCACCAGTCAGTTTTATCTGCTGGTCATCATGAATGTTGATTCCATTTAACAGTTCAGTCTGGTGGACTGACAGACCAACATTACCACCCATAGAGCTGTGCTGCTACCCTGGCTAAAACAATTTATTGCCCTTTTGTCTCCATCTTGGAGAAAAAAATCTGGTGTCGCTCTAGAGACAAAATGTCCATGTCCAGAGACAAAAACAAGGTAGTTATTATGAGCAGTGATATTTACCTTATAGCTAAACAGAGAAAAACAAGAATCACACCTGCAGGAACTGAAACTGCATTAACAGTAAATCCAAGGAAAAATACATCACAGAACAACCCACAATGTTTGATAGGTGAACTCATGGAAGTGCAGTTATACATCCTCGCTGCTATGAATGCCTCAGTTACAGTGTGATCACTCTACGGCAACAGAGTGAGTTATATCTTACTGCTTGAATATCTTCATTATTGACAGGAGAACATTATGAGCTGTACTGAAACATTTAACCCAAATTTAATTAGACAGAATAGTTCAAACACATTAAGGTCTATTGAATTTAAATATAAAATGATAATGTCGATACAAGTTTGTATTTTGAACTATTCATTGATTGCACAAACCTTCTCAGCCCTGTTGACTATTAGTTACTGGCTAATCCTGCAGCACTAGTATTTCTGATAAAATATGACCAAGTAACTTACTTTGAAGTCCATAATTTTATCTTGACCAATTAGATTATTTAAGGTTCATGTGGCCTCAATTGCTCAGTCATGTCAGTTTGCCCTGTACAACATCAGGAAGATCCTGTCTGAGCATGCAGCACAACTCCTGGTACAGGCTCTCGTAATATCACGCATTGACTACTGCAACTCTTTACTGGTAGGTCTCCCTACATGTATGTTCAAACCTCTGCAAATGATCCAGAACGCAGCGGCACATCAGTTCTTCAGCCAGCCCAAAACAGCAAAACCCTGACACTTGCTTACAAAACAGTAACTAAAACAGCTCCTGCCTACCTGAACTCCCTCATTCAGGTCTATACTCCCTCCCGCTCTCTACGCTCTGCCAATGAAAGGCGCCTGGTACCACCACCACAACAGGGCCCTAAGTCGCTAGGCAGACTCTTCTCTTCTGTAGTTCCCCGGTGGTGGAACGAGTTACCCAACTCTGTGCACTCTATGTATCGCCTATGTGCACTTCCTGTTGGTACCTACGTCCTATCAGACTCAAACTTAGCTTTATGGCACTTGCTCATGTTCTCCTGACTAGATCCCTGCTTGTGTTGTATCAGCTTACAGATGTAATTCGCTTTGGATAAAAGCATCTGCTAAATGAAATTATAAATTGGCTATTTATTTTAATTATTAATTGTAATTATCTGGCTGAAATTGCTGCACTGAGAAAGAATCAAGGCTGGAAAGGATGGGACAGTTTTCTCAATTAGAAACCATTCGCAATTAAATAGTTCTGTGTTTAGTTTACTGTTGAAGTAAAAAGAAAGAAGATTTTTGCCATTGTGCTAATAGTAGCAATAGCAGTAAAAGTAGTAATAATAAAAGTACTGGTGGTAGTAACAGTAGTATTTTGGTAGTAGTAGTGGCTGTAGTTGCAGTTGAAGCACTCGTCTGACACTTTGTCTTGGAAAAGACCTAGCAACTAACCCAACTAGAGATATGACATCCCTAAACAAAAACTCCAAAAACACTGCATTCTTCACTTCACAGTTTGATAAGTTTGATAGCATATTTCAACTTGAACCTCCATGTCTGGGGAAATGTCTACATCTTTGAAACGCCCCCAGTTTATAAGCCAGGCTTTGTTGAAAAACATTGTAGTCTCCAAGCTTGAACTGAGATTACCTTCAGTGTTATAGACGGCAGTGCTAATGGTAAAGTAGTGATAGTAGTTGTAGAAGTACTAGCAGCATTACTAGAAATGTTCCCAGTAGCAGTAATACCTGAATGTTGTGTACGTTCCTTTTCAACTTACCATTTAAATGAGCAGCTTGTACGGGTGTTTTGTGTGGCACTTTCACCTCAGCATACACAGTGTCCTCCTCCTTTTGAGCTGAAAGGTTGAAGGACATAGTGAATATATTTGTTTTTAGAATCTCAACATTGAGATTAAAAAAAACCCCTAAATCTATCAAGTCGATGTTGTGATGTTACACTTGATAAGTGAAAATTTTGACCTGCTTGTGGCAATTAAGGACACCGAAGTCATAAGGATTCATTCTTTGGGGACCATGGATGTCTGTATTCTTTCATGAGAATCCATGCAGGAGTTTTATGGAGATTTTACTAAAAGCCAAAAATAACAACCTCATGGTGGTGCAACAGGAAAAGTCAGAAGATCACCAGTCAGTTTTCTCTGCTGGTCATTATGAATGTTTGTTCCATTTAACAGTTAATTCAGTCTGGTGGACTGACAGACCAACATTACCACACATAGAGCCGTGCTGCTACCCTGGCTAAAACAATTTATTGCCCTTTTGTCTCCATCTTAGAGAAAGAAATCTGGTGTCGCTCTTTAAGAGATATTTTCCATGTCCAGAGACAAAAACAAGGTAGTTATTATGAGCAGTGATATTTACCTTATAGCTAAACAGAGAAAAACAAGAATCACACCTGCAGGAACTGAAACTGCATTAACAGTAAATCCAAGGAAAAATACATCACAGAACAACCCACAATGTTTGATAGGTGAACTCATGGAAGTGCAGTTATACATCCTCGCTGCTATGAATGCCTCAGATACAGCGTGATCACTCTACAGCAACAGAGTGAGTTATATCTTACTGCTTGAATATCTTCATTATTGACAGGAGAACATTATGAGCTGTACTGAAACATTTAACCCAAATTTAATTAGACAGAATAGTTCAAACACATGAAGGTCTATTTAAATATAAAATTATAAAGTCGACACAAGTTTGTATTTTGACCTATCCATTGATTTTGTATAGCATCTAACAATTCTACAGTCAGTAACAACAGTGCCAAAGCACAAACATTCTCAGCCCTGTTGAATATTAGTTACTGGCTAATCCTGCTGCACTAGTATTTCTGATAAAATACGACCAAGTAACTTACTTTGAAGTCCATTATTTTTTCTTGACCGATTTAGATTATTTAAGGTTCACGTGGCCTCAATTGCTTGGTCGTATCAGTTTGCCCTGTACAACATCAGGAACATCCTGTCTGAGCATGCAGCACAACTCCTGGTACAGGCTCTCGTAATATCACGCATTGACTATTGCAACTCCGTATTGGCAGGCCTCCCTGCATATACATTCAAACCTCTGCAAATGATTCAAAACGTGGCGGCACATCTGGTCTTCAACCAGTCCAAAACAGCACGTCACCCCGCTGTTCATGTGCCACCACTGGCTCCCAGTTGCTGCCCGCATCAAATTCAAAACCCTGACACTTGATTACCAAACAGCAACTAAAACAGCTCCCGCCTACCTGATCTCCCTCATTCAGGTCTACACTCTAGACTAAAGACTAAAGACCTAGCTCTCTCACGAACACCTCTGCACTTAATGGACTGAAGGAAAAAAGAGAGGAAAAAAAATCTACGTCTATGCATTCTATGTATTGCCTCTGTGCACTTCCTGTTGGCACCTACGTCCCATCAGACTCAAGCTTAGCTTTATGGCACTTGCTCATGTTATCTCCTGACTAGACCCCTGCTTGTATTGTATCAGCTTACAGATGTACGTCACTTTGGATAAAAGCGTCTGCTAAATGTATTGTAAATTATAATTATTAGGCTGAAATTGCTGCACTGAGAAAGAATCAAGGCTGGAAAGGATGGGACAGTTTTCTCAATTAGAAACCATTCGCAATTAAATAGTTCTGTGTTTAGTTTACTGTTGAAGTAAAAAGAAAGAAGATTTTTGCCATTGTGCTAATAGTAGCAATAGCAGTAAAAGTAGTAGTAGTAGAAGTACTGGTGGTAGTAACAGTAGTATTTTGGTAGTAGTAGTGGCTGTAGTTGCAGTTGAAGCACTCGTCTGACACTGTGTCTCGGAAAAGACCTAACAACTAACCCAACTAGAGATATGACATCCCTAAACAAAAACTCCAAAAACACTGCATTCTTCACTTCCCAGTTTGATTAGTTTGATAGCATATTTCAACTTGAACCTCCATGTCTGGGGAAATGTCTACATCTTTGAAACGCCCCCAGTTTATAAGCCAGGCTTTGTTAAAACATTGTAGTCTCCAAGCTTGAACTGAGATTACCTTCAGTGTTATAGACGGCAGTGCTAATGGTAAAGTAGTGATAGTAGTTGTAGAAGTACTAGCAGCATTACTAGAAATGTTCCCAGTAGCAGTAATACCTGAATGTTGTGTATGTTCCTTTTCAACTTACCATTTAAATGAGCAGCTTGTTTGGGTGTTTTGTTTGGCATCTTCACCTCATCATACACAGTGTCCTCCTCCTTTTGAGCTGAAAGGTTGAAGGACATAGTGAATATATTTGTTTTTAGAATCTCAACATTGAGATTAAAAAAAAAACCTAAATCTATCAAGTCGATGTTGTGATGTTACACTTGATAAGTGAAAATTTTGACCTGCTTGTGGCAATTAAGGACACCGAAGTCATAAGGATTCATTCATGGATGTCTGTTTTCTTTCATGAGAATCCATGCAGGAGTTTTATGGAGATTTTACTAAAAGCCAAAAATAACAACCTCATGGTGGTGCAACAGGAAAAGTCAGAAGATCACCAGTCAGTTTTATCTGCTGGTCATCATGAATGTTGATTCCATTTAACAGTTCAGTCTGGTGGACTGACAGACCAACATTACCACCCATAGAGCTGTGCTGCTACCCTGGCTAAAACAATTTATTGCCCTTTTGTCTCCATCTTAGAGAAAGAAATCTGGTGTCGCTCTTTAAGAGATATTTTCCATGTCCAGAGACAAAAACAAGGTAGTTATTATGAGCAGTGATATTTACCTTATAGCTAAACAGAGAAAAACAAGAATCACACCTGCAGGAACTGAAACTGCATTAACAGTAAATCCAAGGAAAAATACATCACAGAACAACCCACAATGTTTGATAGGTGAACTCATGGAAGTGCAGTTATACATCCTCGCTGCTATGAATGCCTCAGATACAGCGTGATCACTCTACGGCAACAGAGTGAGTTATATCTTACTGCTTGAATATCTTCATTATTGACAGGAGAACATTATGAGCTGTACTGAAACATTTAACCCAATTTTATTTATTTTATGATGTCAATACAATTTTGTATTTTGAACTATTCATTGATTTTGTATAGCATCTAACAATTCTACAGTCAGTTACAACAGTGCCAAAGCACAAACCTTCTCAGCCCTGTTGAATATTAGTTACTGGCTAATCCTGCTGCACTAGTATTTCTGATAAAATATGACCAAGTAACTTACTTTGAAGTCCATAATTTTTTCTTTACCAACTGGATTATTTAAGGTTCACGTGGCCTCAATTGCTTGGTCGTGTCAGTTTGCCCTGTACAACATCAGGAAGATCCTGTCTGAGCATGCAGCACAACTCCGGGTACAGGCTCTCGTAATATCACGCATTGACTACTGCAACTCCTTACTGACAGGCCTCTCCGCATATACATTCAAAACCTCTGCAAATGATCCAAAATGCGGCGGCACATCTGGTCTTCAACCAGCCCAAAACAGCACGTCACCCCGCTGTTCATGTGCCACCACTGGCTCCCAGTTGCTGCCCACATCAAATTCAAAACCCTGACACTTGATTACCAAACAGCAACTAAAGACTAAAGACCTAGCTCTCTCACGAACACCTCTGCACTTAATGGACTGAAGGAAAAAAGAGAGGAAAAAAAATCTACGTCTATGCATTCTATGTATTGCCTCTGTGCACTTCCTGTTGGCACCTAAGTCCCATCAGACTCAAGCTTAGCTTTATGGCACTTGCTCATGTTATCTCCTGACTAGACCCCTGCTTGTATTGTATCAGCTTACAGATGTACGTCACTTTGGATAAAAGCGTCTGCTGAATGTATTGTAAATTATAATTATTAGGCTGAAATTGCTGCACTGAGAAAGAATCAAGGCTGGAAAGGATGGGACAGTTTTCTCAATTAGAAACCATTCGCAATTAAATAGTTCTGTGTTTAGTTTACTGTTGAAGTAAAAAGAAAGAAGATTTTGCCATTGTGCTAATAGTAGCAATAGCAGTAAAAGTAGTAGTAGTAGAAGTACTGGTGGTAGTAACAGTAGTATTTTGGTAGTAGTAGTGGCTGTAGTTGCAGTTGAAGCACTCGTCTGACACTTTGTCTCGGAAAAGACCTAACAACTAACCCAACTAGAGATATGACATCCCTAAACAAAAACTCCAAAAACACTGCATTCTTCACTTCCTAGTTTGATTAGTTTGATAGCATATTTCAACTTGAACCTCCATGTCTGGGGAAATGTCTACATCTTTGAAACACCCCCAGTTTATAAGCCAGGCTTTGTTAAAAACATTGTAGTCCCCAAGCTTGAACTGAGATTACCTTCAGTGTTATAGACGGCAGTGCTAATGGTAAAGTAGTGATAGTAGTTGTAGAAGTACTAGCAGCATTACTAGAAATGTTCCCAGTAGCAGTAATACCTGAATGTTGTGTACGTTCCTTTTCAACTTACCATTTAAGTCAGCAGCTTGTTTGGGTGTTTTGTTTGGCACCTTCACCTCATCATACACAGTGTCCTCCTCCTTTTGAGCTGAAAGGTTGAAGGACATAATCTCATGATTAATTACTGTATAGTGTTCAAATGACAAGCTCTTTTAAAGGCTTATTCCATTCCTAGAAATTAACAATTTTGCCTTTTTGTTTGTGATTGCTGTTATCCCAAAAATCTAGTATCTTTTAAAATTACAATTCCTTCAATGTTTTCCCCAGAATAGTATTTTGTTAAACCTCATAGGGCTTTAAAACTACCTGCTAAAAACCAAGATGATGAAATCAAACTCTCACAGTGAGTGGATCACATACAAAAGGGGAAACTGCCTTTCATTGGGAAATACTTTACAAAAAACTTTTTCATTATATATTTTTCTGACAGGTTTAGGCAGGTCAACTCTCCATACATGTTTTAACATATACAATTATCTGCTTTGACTAGTAATTTATCTGATTTTTTTTTTCCACAATCTAAAAAATCCAAAAAAATTACTCCCTCATTGAAAAATCCAGAATCTATGAATATGTAAATATTATTCATTTGTATTTTTCATTCTTCATCCTGCTGGTATTCACAACTTAAACTGAGATTTTAGGGGAGAGAAAACAGCTAAATGTCAAACTCTGCACATACATCGTTCTGCACATTGAAGCTCAAACATCCAAATGAAGTAACAACAAGCAAAACACATTTTAGAGTGTAAGGGGACAAACAGTTTATACTGATATGTTGGGACAAAAACGCTACGATTGTTTTCTGTTTTTTTCTGTCACCAGTTGAAGGGAAGGTGTTTCAATAGACATCACAGTGTGTATTTAGGAAACTGTAGCTGCGGGTAAACATGAAATTTGACAGTTCCTCTGGACAATAAGTAAATGAACTCAAACATATAGTGACGTTTCTAACTCTTAAATTTAGCCTATTGTACCTTGATTTAAATGAATATATTTTTTTTTTAGAATCTCAACGTTGAGATTTTAAAAAAAAACCTAATAATTTCCACCTCTAGGTTTTAAATCAACGATTCCACAGTGTTGTGCTGCTTCCTTCCTCTGTATTCAATCCACATGAGAAATTAATTTTTAATGTTTTGAGTCCTGGTTGCAAATTTCGCTTACAGGACAATAAAGATTTAAACTGACTTGATTGTAACCTTTTAATCTGTAGAAATTCCAACTTAATTTTCCTTCCAGTATTACTGAACAAAATACGGTATTTAAATCAACAATGCATACAATTAATGTAATATTTATTCTTGATGTTATTTATTAAACAAAAAGAAAATTGAAGCCTACCTTCAGGTCGGGGCTGTGTCTTAGTTTTAAATACAACTGAAGCGTAGTTTATCTCCTCCTCTGCCATCGCTACAGTCTGTCTGTTGAGTTTGGTCTGAAGACTGCTGCTGTAATTAAGCCATAGAGCAACCTAATAGCAGAAGTGTCTGTTTCCTCTGTTCATCACCCACAGTGCTAAAATTAACTTCTGCTTTTAGTTGTAAGTAATTTGCATGCATGACTGTGTTCTTGCATTATGGAAATATAATGTTCTAAAAAAAGGCAATATTACAAACACTATGTGCAGGAAGAGGATTTAACTTTGGACTTTGGATGTTTGCTTGGTGTTGTTCAATTCATGTTGATGTTGACAATAACCAAATGAAGTGGTGGTTTTGACACTTAATTGACACACCCTCTCTGTTCTAGACAATTTGTGTTAAACTGGTGTCTACATCTGTAGCTCTCACACACATTTTGCTTTACTGTTACTGTGAAATGACTCCTGTATAAGTTATTTTTGTTTACGTTTGTCTGTTTTGTTCAGCCAAGTATTACAATTAGTAGATTTGGTCCACGGTTCTTACAGAGCAAATTTTGACTTTGATGTTTCCTTTTTTTATGTTTTTTTAACTGTATTTTTGCTCAAATATGCCAATTCATGTCCTGTTTGCAATTTTTATGGTTTTTCATATTGTTGTTTTCTAGGCAATATTTCTGTAAGTCCTCTGTGAGAGAGATTTAGTTAGTTTGACTTTTCTAATTAAAATAAAAATGAATAAGAACAAAGAGCAAGACATCTTGGCAATGCACTGCACTTTTAAAATGAATAGTCACGGTCTCCAGGTAATGATTCCTGATGATTTTGGTGACCTTGTTGATTTTCATCTATTGCACCACTTTTAGTTCAAAATGAACCAATAATGAACACTTCTGTTTATGAAAACATATCTCAAAACCTCTTGGCTGTATTTCCAGTTAGGATTTATGAATTCTAATGTTATGGTAACACTCCTTTGAACTTTACTTTATCTACATGCAGTACAATCTATGCAATGACATACTGCACTCTGATAATAACATATATATATCATGTGTAACTTGGTAATGTTTTGCTTTTGGTTATGTCGTTAACCTGAAATATAAAATTGAATACATGTTATTGATCATTGAAGTAATTAGTAACATATATGGAATAGATTGTGTTCATTGATAAATAAAATAAATTACACTAATGCATAACTAATTAATATCATACTTTACTGTTGGTTCAGTGCTTCAGTGAAAACTAAAAAAAAATTAGTGAATATTCTGTGCATGTATTGTGGATCTCTCTCCCCCTCGCTGGTGATCCTGCTGTGGTGTGTGTGTGTGTGTGCGTGTGTGTGATGGGCTAACTGAATGATTTAGTTTCAGCCTCCAAGCTTGCAGTTTTAAGGCCAGCTTCTTCCAGCACCTGCCAGCCAACACGTTTCAGTGTGAAATGTTGTTTGGAGATTTGTTTACATGATATATCAGCTCAAGTTTTATAGGGGTGGGTAGCATTTTTGTTTAATTCTACTTTGTCTCCTGTTTTTGTCACATTAGGAGTTAGGTTAGCGGCTTGTTCTGTTTGTAGGTAAGTTTAGGTCGGCTTTAGTTCACTTTTGTTTGTTATTTTGCTGTTAGCCCACCCTGAAGCCTTGAAGACTTTATAATAAAACCTTTAAAGGGCTGCAAAACCCTTGTTGCTGGTGGTTCTTGGGAGCTGGGAAGAGGGAAGTCTCATTCTTTTCATTTTGCGCCAGAACTTCTCCTAGGCGGAGTCATAACACACACTTTGCATTATTTGGGTTAATAATTAACTAACTTTCAAAAAGTGGAACAGAGCACAGGTGACGTTCTTTTAAATGAATGCAGAAGGAAGTTATGAGTGCAGCTAGAATGAAGCTGCTGGACTTTATGACCAAAATTTTAATAATGTAGAGCAACTAAAGTGACAATTGTTTCCAAAAACACACGTGCTTAGGTTACAGGAAAAAGGTTGCTTCTTTTCTCATGTCATTTCAGTAGAAGACCTTTTTGTTTTTCTTTCAGCAAGAGGATGTTCGAAACGGTGATGTAATGTAACTGGTTTAGTAGATGAGTTTTCTCAATTCTGTAGTTAGTTTCACTTGTCCTTGTCCGAGCTTTCATTTCATGGATGTGTAATAAGAGCTGGACAGGGCTCAGCTGCTCAGCCTTGCAGCCAGTTTCTTCCAGTGGTCACTCGCGGTATTGCAGCAAAAAATCCCCCTGCAGCCCAAAATACATTTGCCCCATAAACCACCACTGTAAAAGAGACATCTGTAAAACTGTTGACACCTCAAAGTGCAAACCAGGTCAATTATGACTCTTTCCATTATGAATTTTTGATCCATGGAGGTTTTATATTTGTAAAACTTTACTCGAGCTGAGAAAAGTGATATAAAAATCTGTGATATCATCACAATGTAAAGTCTATGGGTTGAGCGGGAGCTTGTGGGCGGGGCCAGCGGGGGAAACACTACTGCGTATATTCAGTGGGCCACACAACGTGGAAGCAAACCCGGGAGGTAGAAACTTTTTTTTGCGTATGCGCCACCCGAGCAATTCTTATTGCACTGAATGGGCACCATTTATGGTCTGGTATCCAGCTCTTATAATACATCCATGTTTCATTTCCATCAGGCTACTCAAAAACACACACACACACACACAAATAAAAAATGTGGGACAAATTTAGCTCAAGAATGCTGGTGCTAGAGTCCAAACAACATGACAAACAAAACGGATCACTTCATATCAACTCTCAGGTTTCTGTGCACTGTCCTCCAGTTTGTCTATAAATCTGTCATTGGTTTTGGATCAAAATACATCTTTTTCTTTTATCATTGGAGCCCTCATGGCCTCATCAGGTAGTGGTCTGCTTGCCATTCCCAGAATCCAAATGAAACACCGGAGAAGCAGCATTTTTTAAAAGTATTTATTCAGGTATTTTTGTGATGTGATTGAACCAGTAGTAGATGATGACAAGAAATGAGGGTCTAGAGAGGATTGATGATATATAACAAAGGTCCCTGGACAGATACAGAGATGTTGCAGTTACATGTTCAGCATTTTAAACCTCTAGGCAACTACACACACCTTTTTCATATGATTTAAAATGGTTTCTATCCTTTTATTTTGCATTTTTGCATTCAGCATAAAATATTGCTGTAATCTGATGTTTTAAAGGCATTATATAAAGCACTTTGAATTGCCTTTGGGTCTGAAAATGTGGCCTTTTACTGTTGAGATCTGTATTGATATCTAAAGCTCTTGTTGCTTGTTGCCTCTGACTTGCAGAAATTCACTGTCAGTCTGTTAAATGTGGCTCTATGATGTGTTGTTTCCCTGCGTTTCCTGTTAATGACGCTTATGTGAAATGCATCCCACTTTCTGTTCAGCAGAGGATTTTCCCCTGGAAAAGTGGCAGTGGTGAAAGAGTTAATCTTAGAGATTACCTCACTGCCTCTCTCTGCCCTTTCCCATCTCTTCCAGCCCCCCCTCCGTCTCTCCCCCTCACCATTCTCCACTCTCCCTCTCTCTCATCCCACTCTCTCCCTCTCCATCCGTCCTTCCTCATCTCCTCTCCCCTCCCTCTGTAGCCTCCAGTCTCCTCCCTCAAAATCCCTCCTCCCCTATTGTCCATCTGCCCAGCCCCTTCATTAACTCTAGTATGAAAGCCTCTTGCTGGCAGTCAGACTACCAGATCCTCAGAGGAGCTTCACTCACACAAAAAAACCTCACACACAGACCAGAACTCGGGTCTGGACACAGAGATACAGTTGGCTGCCAAATCATAATCAGTGTACCTCTGAGTGAGGCCTCGGTTTGCCAAATCTCTCTTATCTAACACAGACATGGAGCTCCACAGTGGGCATAGACCCTTCCACCACAGCCACCTGGGTGAGGAGAAGCATCAGATGCTGAACCTGAACCAACGCCTGGAGACCTACTTGAGCCGGGTCAAACTCCTGGAGGAGGAAAATGCGCTGCTTGCAAAGGAGATCCAAGCTCTGAGACACAGCAATAACGGAGCCTCGACGCGCAGGAGAGGTCTTGAGGAAGAGCTGCGTCAGGCGAGACGGGAGGTGGATGCAGCCTGGAAGGACCGGGTCTACACAGAGCTGGAGGTTAGCAAGCTGACTGAGGAGCTCCAAGCCCTGGACTTTCATAGGCAGAAGGAGGCTCAGGCCCAGGTGGAGGCTAATAAAAAGCTGGAGCAAAGCAGGAAAGAGCTAGAAGAGGAGCATCGGGCACAGATCTGGCTCAAGCAGAAGGTCAGTCAGCTGGAACATGAGATGAGGCTCCTAATTCAAACCCACCAGGACAATGTGGCCCATTTGGAGGCCAAAATTACCCATTCCAGAGCCACAGTGCCACCCACATTGGCTCAAAGGGGCATCCTGACACCAAACCTCCAACAGCTGGAGCAGGAGTACTCCCAGAGGGTCAGCAGGGCATGGCAACAGACAGCAGAGGCCTATGAGGGTCAGTTAGCTCGGCTAGAGGAGTCGCTCAACCAGACCAGAAACCGTTTGATGCAAGTGGGCCAGGAGAAGAGTGAGAGCCAGCTAAAACTCCAAGCCCTGGAGAAGGAGATCGCATCAGCCCAAGATGTCAGGCTGCATCTGGAGAAGACTGCATCCCAACAGAGAGACAAATACAGCCAGGAGATCCAGCAGCTCCAGGTGAGAGCAGAACATACTTACCTGCTACAGATCACATTCTTTATCAGATTCAAATCTTGGGTCCCGTACTTTAACTCTGTCTTTGGCAGTAAACAAAGGCTACAACTAACAAATATTTTCTTTATCGATTGAGCTATTGAATATTGGATGAACTGTTTTCTCTATAAAATGTAAAAAAAAAAAGACAAATCCTCATCACAGCTGATCAGAGTCCACAGTGGTGTCTTGCACCAATAATACCCAAAGATATATTTATACAGGGATGTGAAGGGGAGAAAGGCAAGAAAACTCTAAAGTTGATTGATTGCTTCATTTGATCACAATTGATTCAGTCGACTGATCGATTTATTAAATGAGAATTTGAGCATTCAAATTAACTTGTTATTTAAACATATGTGGCATAATAACGTCAGAGGAGATAGATTTTAAAAATAGTTGGATCTTTCACAGCTTCTCTAAAACAAAACAAAAAAAACCCAAATAAGACAATGACTTGTTAAAACCACCCCCACAAGTTCATCCGCTGTTGCTCATGAAACAATCGGTCACAGTGTTTAGCAACTTTCTCTCACATGACGCAAATAGACACCGTCTAAAATAATGTGGTGACAAACCACAGGAGAATGCGAACAGTTGATAATCAGAGTCTACACCACCATGGTCAGTGAGGCAAAACAGAAATTAGACACATCCACTACTGCATGACATTTACACATGACTGGTGAGATCGTTAAAGGTCAAATATTCGATCACCAGTGGATCTTTTTGTTCTCACTCTTATGAACTTATACACAACTTTTTAAAATCTAATTTACTGGTCAATGTTAAAGGCAACATGCCAGATGCCCTACTGAAGGCTTAAGAAACACTTGTGAGTTTTTCCCTCAGGGGCTTTCCCTCCTCGGTATGCATATTTAATATTCTAATGGACTGGAAACATTGGGGTCTGAAAAGGGCTGGGGAACTACATATTATGGGGTTTTTGGGATTAGTTCTGGGTCACAGTGAGGTCTTAGAGGTGATGTACCCAAATCAAGCGCTTTTTGGAACAATTCTGCTTTCTACATGGGTGGGTCTCAACAACTGGCAACACAGTTTCCTGGACTGTAATAATTTGCAAGGCTAACAGACTGTAACATGTAACAGAGGGTGACATGTAAAAACCTAAAAATATGAACCTATGAAACTAGACTGTAACAGCGTTACTGTTCAGCGAAACCTCTCACCGGATCAGTACATTTAAACGAAATAACCCAGAGAACTCTACATACTGTAGCACAAACAGGGCTGAAATGTTTATTCTCTACTTAGTATACTACTCCTTGTGAATGCTTTGAAACCTTTTTTTAACCTCTTCCTTTTCCTGCCTCACTTCCTGTTTTGGCAGGATCACTTGGAGGGCCTGGAGGTGGAGAAAGAGGAGCTGGGCCAGCAGATTGATCAACTCCTCCTGAAGAACCGAGGCCTGCTGCAGCTGAAGATGTCTCTGGGCCTGGAGGTCTCCACATACAGGTAAACTGCACTGTCAGCTGCTTTCACATGTCATTGAAATACGATCTTCTTCAGGGCACCTTGAATAAAGACATTTGTCACTAAATGCTTGAGAGAAAAACCAAGAATAGAGATAAAGGACCATCAATCATTTTGTATACCTTCATGCTGGGAAGTCTAATCTAATCTACCCAAGAAGCAGGGTAGAGATTAAACAACGAGGATAAAAAAAGAACAAATAACAGAAAGAAGTCGCAATTTCTGTGCTTTCAGAGCACTTAGAATTACATGTATTGATCCAGGGCTGATCAATCACTGATCAATACTGAGAAAATGTGTTCAAGATTTCACTCCAAAGTATTATCTCTTGTGTGTGTGTTAAACATGGAGCTGGAGAGAGGTCATAAGGACTGTAAGCAGGGGAAACAGCTAGTCTGGCTCTGTCCAAAGTCTAAAAGCACCCCCACCATCTCTAAAGTGGACTAATTAACATATTGTATTAAGTCAGTTAATTCAGTAAATAATACTGAAAAATAGGAGCAGTTATGTGTCATATGTTTGCAATATACTGTATACTCCTAAAAAATGTTTAAACCTTTTTGTAGAAAGGAAGTCATATGCTGCTTTTATTCGCTAAACCGTGACAAGCCTCAGTTTCAGGATTTTAGCTTTAACTGCTCTAAAGAGGCCAAAGGCTGAACTGCAAGAAAGGAAAACTGTTCAGAGTTCAAATGTATCCAGGAAATGACAGGAATACAGAACCTGCGCCCTCATAACACAACAAACAAACAAAAATATCTCAGTACTGATGCCTGATTAATAAAGATGTATCAAAAGATATTATAATATGACATTGATTAGTATTAACTATTCACATAGTGGTTATTTCAATAGTAGTCTTATCAGAGTCTTATCAAGTCTGGATTTACCTTCATTTGGATTGTCGTGTTTCTGCAAACTGAAGTCACCGCATCAGATTTTCAACATGTTTGCAAGATGTTCACCTTGCATTGAATTACTTTACTGTGTCACAATTTAACTGTTGCCCTAAAATCAGAGCAGAGTAGATTGTCATTAATGTAAATATTCACTTTTCACATTTTTTCCAAGACATCCTGAGGGAAACACGTGTAGAGTTTGTTGTTTGATTTATTCAGATATCGAGCGTCTACTAACATGTCAGCTTTGTATTCCGTTCTATCATTGCCAATGATCAATGGGTAAAAAACAGAGCTATTATGATATGACTATTGTTTTGAATACTGTCATTTAAAATGAAACAGCAGATGGAGTATTTAAAGAGATAAGTTTTCTGTTTTAGAAGTCAGCCTTTTGTGTTGACGTTGACTGATGGCTCTTATGGAGTGTTAGTCACATTGAAAAGTGAAAGAACTTCAGCGAGGGGACTGATCTAAGGAACTAACCTTGATGTTAGAAAAGTGTGAGATAAATGTTGCATTTAATGTTGATTTCAACATGTTGAAAGGCAAATGCAACAAACCACATATTGAGGTTTGCAAGAAGCCTCCTCACTCAGAATGTCAAGTCATGTGTTCCCCTAATCCAATTTTCAAACATCCTTTGTTTTTATTATCATTATGAGGAACATATGAAGAAAATTATTAATATTATGGTTGTGCTCACATGGTAATTGACCACGCTAAGCTCCAAATTGTTGCTCATATTGTAATAGCTATTGATTTTTGCTCTCTCAAACACAGAGCTTAACTAAGCTGCGGCTGCTGTGACACCAAAGTTACAACAACTGTATCAGATGATTGCAAAACTATGTACCTTAAGCTCTATTTCCCCCTTCAATGGGGAAGTTTAGTTAAAACTTTATATGTTGACATTTTACACTTTCCAGCTGATTTTATAGATGTATTGGTAACAAGAGCTGAAATGATTGGTCGATTGATAATCGATTAATCATTTGTTTGCATTATATTTCACTTTGGCTTTTGGACTGTGAGTCTACTTTTAAGAACAGCACCTTTTGCTTTAGAAAACTGTGTTGGATATTTTTTATTACATTTTATAGACTAAACAATTAATTGAGAAAACAACCAGCAGATTGATTGATACTGAAAATTATCGTTAGTTACAACCTGCTTCCAAAGTATCAGGATGCTACTTATAAATAAGAGTTGCAACTTTTGAAGAAGGCTATCAAACTCTCCTTGTCTCTAGTGTTTGAATGCTCAGCTAGACTAAACACATAATGGATATGGACTGATTTGCTGTGTTCCTTTAACAGAAATGATATTGGAATCAGATTTTTGCATTCAAATAAGTTGCATGAAGGTTGCATGCTGCAGGATCTGATATTGTTCCACATATCCATGTGGTCCTGACTGGAAATATCCATATGATCAGTAAGCAGTATAGACAAGTTTTTGTTGCCCAAACTGATTATAAAATATCACATATTATTTTAGAATGTTAACAAATCGTTAAAAACAAGCTGGATGAAACCTCCAAATAAATCCAGCTGAGCTATCATCACTAGCATGTCAACTCTGATTTAGATGGTGAGATAAACCTATTCAAACGCTGCTGCTCAGAAACGGCACAGAGGATCACCCTTCCATCGGTGAGAGAAGCTGACGAATAAAAGGCTGTCCACCACGGGTGCAGCCGTCTGGACTAAAGGTCACCACACTGAAACAGCAGCCTCTGTTGTCTTGGACACAGTGATTTATCCATTATGGAGCTCTATGGTGGCGTCTCCTTTCTCCTTCTCCCCCCCCTCCTCCTCAAAATATTGACCTTCACCCTTCAGTGAGAAGCTACCAATTTATGAGCTATGGGAGTCTAGAATAACAGCAGAGTGGAGATGAAGGGGGAGGACAAAACTAGAGGACAAGTTTCAATGTCATTTGCGGTACATGAAACTGTTGTTCTACCGAGGTGTGTTGTATTATATTTATTATTTTAATCAAACATGGTCTTGTAGAGAAGTGCAAACAAAAAATGAGTTAATCTGATAGATATGAAGCTAATTATAAGAATATGTGATTGAAGGAAGACTGGTGTGGTCAACATGTGTGAATGGAGACATTGATATTAGTGCTGCATGGGCTGCTCATAATATCTGCTGTCATTATGTGTGTGGATGTTGTGTGTGTGTGCAGAGGTTTGTGTGCTGCAGATGGCTCCTCAATGGCAGGGCCTTTCCTTCATTACCATATCAACAGATCTCAGTCTGTTCCTGCTGCTTAAGAGCAACAAAAGTCACCCTTCGCTCTTCTTCCCACCCACCGCTCTGAGCAGCATCATGTCAGCATTCACCCATTTACGGCTCCTCTTAAACCAAAAACATGTTTTGTCTTTTAAAAGCTGTGCAACTTCAGAATGTAACTTGTTTCTCTTTTTGTCTGTCTTGACAGAGCTTTGCTGGACAGTGAAAGCTTTAGGGGAGACATCTCTTTGTTAAATCAGCCAAGAAACATTTCCATCACAGGTAATGAAAGTAAACTGTATTCATACATCACCATTCAACATCACCATGTCAGAGACTTCACTGCTGCAACCCTAATATGTCGCATAAATCTTCTCCTTTGTCTCCACTCTCCCTGTTACATTAATACTCCCCCTTTGTGAGGCTGTAACTTCACTTAGTCTAACTAAAAGCCCCTTGGAGTGGGGGACACGTTTGATAGAATTTGTAATAGCATTAGTCTAACTGGGGAGTGGTAGGGGGAGCTTGGCCAAGGGGGCTGAGCTAGGCACTTTGGGTCCTGTAATGCAAGCCACCTAAGACAGTCCCCAAAGGTTATTCAGCCGTATGGCTTTGCTTTCCAGTAACTTAGACAACGGAGAAAGGAAATGACAATCAATATCTCCCCATTAGTGTCCAACCTCCATTGAGAACATATGGTCTAATAATGCTTTGGGGAGGCAGGTTCAGTATCTCTGACAGGTTAAGATTACTAGAGATGATTTGAAATACTAGTCAGCTTTCTGTGCAGATATCAAATATCTTAGGATACAGTTTTTTTTTGGCAGAATTGTTCTAAATAACATGTTGGTTTCATTTGAAGTAAATGTGTTCAGGAGACATCAATGCAGGTCATAATTATTACAGTGGCTCAGTTCATTGTGTATTCATGAGCTCTGCTCTTGTCCTCCACAGATGCAGTTTTCAGTCCTCAGGGACTTAAAGAGAATTACCAGACCCAGCTGCCTGCTCGCCACAACACCACTTCCTTCTCATCTGTCTATGGCTTAACAGGAAGATCGAAAGCAACGGCAAGAAATGCTGTATCAGTCTGGGGTCGAAAACCTGTAACCTTCACTGAAACTCCCCAGGTTTCGAAAAAACATGCAGATGATGACACAACAAAGTCATCAACATGGGAAACCCCTTATCCAAAAATACTGCAGGATGGAGCAATTGAAAATTTCAGACCACAGGAAGTTCATGAGAAAGTAACCTATGCTGAACCTCTTTCACCTCCTAATGAGCAGGAGGCTCCTAATGAAACAATATTTGTGGACCAAGAAGGGAAAAAGGATTGGAACAATGTTGGTGTTGAACCTCCTGAGGAAAAACCAGTAGAGTCAGTTGTCAGTTATCAGGTTGAGTCTGGCCTCAGCAACAAGCTGCACGTCAATGATGAAATTACTCAACATCAATTTACAACACTCAACATTGCACCATACCAAGGGGTGACGACAGAGGAGCCCTGCAGTTTCTTAGATGAACCTGATAATGGTGTACCTTACAAAATGTCAGCTGAAGGTCAAGAATTGGAACAGCCACATGCTCCAATTGATGCATGGGTAGAGAAAGAGTGTATAGGCAAAGAGGTAGAGCATATGAAAGAGGAAACCTCGGATTCTGAAACAGAGGCAGTACTTGAACCAACCTTTGAATCAAGAACAAGCAGCCCAATATCTGAATGTGAGCCTGAAGAAAGCATGTTTAATCAAGTGACAGACTTCAGCCGAGATGAAAACGTCTTAAAGGAGGATGCAGTTGAGATAAGGCGAGAAATAAGCTGTTCCATGATAGGAACTAATGAGATGGAGGTTGAGGATAAGTTGTACCCCGATGGAGAGGAGATGGATACATGGGATAGTGTGATGGAAAGGAAGGTTGATCTGAAGACGGATGATGACATAAAAAAGGATGAAACAAAACAACAACATGCTGAACCAGAGGAGGACATATCAGTAAGAGAAGAAGAGCGTAATAAGAAAGACACAAGGCAGGATTTTGCCACTGATGTACAGCAAGATGACAACATAGCATCTTCACTGATGGACAGACAGCATGCTGTGTTAGGAAAAGAGCATTCACCACTTTCTGACAACGAAGAAGAAGAAGAAAACGATGAAGAGGAGGATTCTCAAAATGTCTCAGTGTCATGGAAGACCGAGCTGGAGAGTGACAGCTATGCTCTGGACAACACTCTTGCTGACACTCGTCCTTTGATTCGATACAAGAGCGACGAGACTGACGCCAATACTCAGGCGTCACACATGGATGAGAGCGAGTCCAGTGAAGGTGAACAAGAAAAGAAGGTTGTAGAGACGGGAACTGGAACGTGGAGTGAAGGAAAGTCAAAGAAATTTGGAACCATGGAAGACCTGTGCGAAGAAGCTGAAGGAGAAGCATTGGATGATGAATATGATCTGGGATACACTCATACTGAGGACAGGGATGTTGGCCATGGTATGACTTTGAGTGAGAATGCTACACCGGTGAATGATGATGAAAATACAGAAGAAATTATCAAGAAAGTCAGTGAGGGACATTCGGATGAAGAAACTGAGGAACTTGCCAAACCTGTGGTACCCTCATATGTAGACTATGATGAGGAGTTGGAGACAGACAGACTTGTGGAACAGGAATTGGAAAACCTATCAACAGACAGCTACGCTGTTCACTTTGCACAGCAGCAGGACGATGAGAGTGAGGAGGACGAATTCCTCAAGGAAATGACAGAGCAAGAGGAGGCTGGCAAAACAAAAATGGAAGACATGTCTTCCTGTACAGAGCCTGATGTGACAGTAAACCATGGACTTGCATCTTCTACTGCAATTATCAATCAAACTGATGAGAACCTATATTTCAGTGATTTGTCAGTGGTAGTGCCTCAAACAGACACTCTGGCTGATGAGGAGGTCCACAATGAAGATCAAGAAGCTATAGATGCCCCAGAAAAAAGAGAGGGAGAGGATGAACACAATGTGTCCATGGTGACACATGCTGATATAACAGAAGATCAGTCTATATTTAGTGACTTCATCAGCAGGCCTGATATGGAGGAAATAAACAACTCAGAGGACCCAAAGTCCACGCTACATCTAACAGCAGATCAAGAAAATCTGCAGGATGCGACTGTCCCCACTGATGTGGAAGAGGCTACACCTGTAGAAGCATCCAGTGTGTCTCAAGAACACGAAATGGAGGATGTTGCAGACTGTCAGGCACATCCTGAAGTTCCAGAAACAACTGAATGGGAAGTCCTAGAGAACCCAAGCGAGGACTTTGAAGTCAGAGATCAGAATGAAAATGACGAAAAATATGATAATGTGCTGGAATCAGCTGAAAGTTATCTTCATGATGATGGAAGCACTGATGAGGGTGCCATGACACCTAAAGAGGAGCCCCTTGAGACTTCCCCTGACAGTGTACCTGAGGAAAACGACATCTTTGTGGTGAAGGACTCAACGGAAATTTTGAAAACAAATGGCAAAGACAGCGGCCTGCATGGTTTCTTCAGCTCTGGTGTGAATAATGACTTCTGGGTGTCCTCCCTGGAGACCGGCGCCACTTTTCAACCAGATGATGCCTGTAATGAAGCAGCTGAGCAAACCAATAAGAATCTAGGGTTTGATGACCGCCTAGTTTGGGGGAATTCAGAAAATTCAAATGTGGTAAATGGGAAGTTCAGGTTGGATATTGACTCATCTAAAGCCCCGGTACCTAAGAAAGAACAGGAGCAGATGCATTCGGAGGTGAAGCAGGTGTTATTTGGAAAAGTTGAGGGTGAGATGGTCCAATCTGAGGAGTCTGAAGTTGAGGGTGAATCCTGGTCATCTGTGGAGGAATAAGTATAAAAGTAGCGAGGGGTATACTTAAATCAGTTTAGACCTCATCAGCATTAGTCAGATGAAAATTAGATTTTGCTGTAATATGTATTTACTATGAAAGCCAAATTTGTGCCTAGGTGCGCACCCCAGTGACGCTAACCACCAATGTGCCAATTCTATCTATACAGATACTGAGCAATTGCTTCATTTCCGTAAACTGACATATTTGATGAAACTTTTTTCCCCGCTCTATTCTAATTATTAAAACATTTCAGTCTTTCAGTGTGCATGTAATGGAAGAAGGTTCAGCATTTCTGCATGAGGGAACAGCATGAAGACAGAACAAAGAATGTCATTTGAAAGTCAACGTATCATTGATCGCTGCCTAATCTGATTTTACTCACTGATGGAAATCAATGAGACCAGGAGGGTAGGATTCCTTGTAGAGCTGCTGTTTCACAGTGTATCAGACAGACAGCTAGTGTTTCTGCTGGACAACTGACCTACTTTTGCATGTTTTACACATATAGAATGAATGGTTGGTTGTAAAAGGTTGTTAAAGCTGTAACAGATGACCTGATTTGGATAAGCAAACTATGTTATGTTTGTATTTGGTTGGTCTGTATGAAGCACATCAGTTTGACTCTTTATTTCCATTCATAAAGTTCAATTTCGCTGCGGTACATTTACAGCTCCAAATAAAACTGTAGATTCATGATATCCTCTGTCTCTTTGTTTGAACATCTGTTTTATTATCTTGCACAGTGTCACCTCATACATGCATTTAATGCCTCATTAAACTGACTTTACTAAAGTAGATGTCAACAGATTTTTAGCAAATACATTTTGTTTGTATTCATACAAACCATTGGACTATTGTTTTATTTTCTGGAAAGCTGAAAAGCTGAATGAAACACATTTAGACCCTACTGATCACCAATACTGTCCACTGGTAGCTGATATATTTTGAGGCTCCAGTTTATATTTTAAGTGAATTGGTATCACCGTTAGCTTTTCTTTAGTAAATGTAAATACTGGCAACTCTGAGGCCTGAATCCATTAACTCTTACATCTTATACAAGACTTTTAATACCTTTTTACTGCTTGTTTAAGCCAAAGGTAACACTTAGTTTGACATGTCTGTTTCATTATAATTTCCTAGAAGTGTCCTGGAAAGAACTATGTAATTTAGGTAAAATAGAGACTGCATTCAATTGAACATACAGAAGTTTGAACTTTGTCAGCAGGCAAGCACACAATCCAACATATATGAAGTCGGCAATAATAAATAAAATAATAATGAATGAATATTTACTTTTAAAAAGACATTTTCCCCAATAATTTGGCTCCAAATTACATAGTTCTTTCCAGGAAATGTCATTCAGGAAATTGGGTATCAAATTATAGAATCACATGGAATAAATCATACAATACCTCTGATAAAAAATACCAGCAGGAGGTTTTGTCTGTAATTATGGTGTTGAACAAGAGGGAAGTTATTAGTGGTGATTAATGAAACAGGTCTCTAAAACTATGAACGTTTTCTTTGACTCTGACTCAGAATACAGTTGCATCCTTAAGACAAGGTCAAGGAACCAGCTGCTCGCTGCCTTCCAGCAACATCCATCTCTGTTTCCTCTGGGGTTTGCACTGAGGAAGGCTGAGAAGCTGTGTGTGTGTGTGTGTGTATGTGCCTGGACTTGGCAATATCCCAGCTTCACTGACCTCAAAGCAGGCAAGCTAACAAAGCAGCACCGAGGCCCTCCACAAGCAAGCAGCCATCCCATGAGATGGCCAAGGAAAAAGTACAAAAGAGGGAACAATGTGTGACCTCACTCACCCACCCGTCCTACTCCCTCCACCCCCTCTTGTCATTCATTAGTCAGTTTACTGAACAATGATGGCTATTTTAGCGGGTGCTCGCCTCCTCGCTGCCTGAATCTGCCCAATGAGAGATTCAGCGAGGAAGGAAACTGCAGACAGTCGTATTCACTGTGAGAAGGCTTAAGTGCTGGAATGGTATTACAGCAGCTGTCTGGCATGCTCTTATTCTCTGCCTGTCAACAAAGCTGTCCTACCCAGGACATTCACTATACAATCACTAACTGATAAGAGAAACTTAATTGATGCCTCGAGAGGAGAGCAGCAACAAATAAGATAAAAATAGAAGGATTCATTTAATATGGTTCATTCCCAAAACAACACTGATGCTCTGAAAATAGTAAAAAAGACTTGTTGTTTCAGTATAGCAACATATTAGTATATATTGTAATGTTGAGAATACAGACAATGCAGTAAACATTTCTGCAGATCAAAACTATGTAAAATGTAAATAAATATATATAGACAGGATTTAACGGATTGAAGTTTAACAGATTAAAGGTATGAGCAAGGTAGTCTAATTTATACATAGTAAAAATTAAATTATGCAGATAGTGCATGGTTCTGTGTGTTGGCTATAGCAGTGGGATTATAAAAAGTAGTTAATTAGAGTGTTTCCATTTGATCTACAGTAGATACAATTAATTTGGATTTGTATCCTGGAAAAAGAGCTCCTGTCCTTCACCGTCTCAACAGGAATACTTTATTCATCAAAGCCTAAAAATCTTGTGTTAAAAATACCTTCATCAGTCAGATGCTACCTATGATCAGGAGGTGTACTTTAGGAAACTGGTTGTTTTTCATTTAATCAGTTTGATATATTACTGTAAAATATGCTGGTGATTATTTTTTTGTAAACCTAAATGTTTTTTTTTCCCTTCAGCAGTCAAAATCCAAGTTAATGAAATTCTACTTTAATTTCATCTTCACATGTGCACTGTAGCACCAAAACTTTTCATATTTTAGTTCAGATTTAATTGAAGGAGTTTGGCTTTAACTAATGGCTGCATATAAAACAATAGAGAGCTTATGAACATCAAGAGGATCTGCTGTTCTTGAAATATAAACAAGTGTCTGTGTGGTTAAAGTAAAGCTGGCACTGCGCTCACATTATAAGACATTTGGCTTAAATTTGTAGTTACCACTGAATCATCCTGGAGGTGGGATGTATCTTTTGATGGCTGCATGAATCATTTTAGTCCTTGGCAATTTAACGCAGTAAAACCCCATTACTGAGGGTCAAACCAACCGTCAACAACACGCCTTTATTGTGTGCCAAGTTTTCACTAACAAGCTCCCTAGTTACCACAAAACTTGGCATAGCCGCTAATAAAGTATTGTTGTGTTTGACATGACTTACAGTATCAGCATGTTTTTGGCCAATTACTGTGCAACCCAAATATGCACCCCCAGACCAGATTTCATTTTCTGATGCTTGGCTTTTCCAAAAATGAAGAACAGTGTCCACCTACTTCTTTTTGGGGTCATTTGTGATGGTTCACATTATGTTCTAATTTCTTACAGAACTGCAGTGCTGGCACATCGACAGGTCTTTGGTAATTCTTCTTATTTTGTACCACCAAAGACATCCATCTCACTAGAGTAAACATAATTTCTTTTAAAATGCCAGACATCAATATTCTTGATTGATCTATCCGTGACAAATTGCTATTGGCTGCTGTTGATTAACATGGAGGGGGAGGTGTTTTTGCACGAGTTTAGCTTTTAGCTCTTTGTGACAGTGTTTGTTTACACGTGTGCCCTGATAGCCATATGCCATCCGTCAATCCATCTCCATTGATTTACTCTTGATGTCATTAGAGTGAATGACGGAGGAGCTGCACAGATGGACTGAGGAGAAACTGTGTCCACTAGGCTCAGAACAGAAGGTCCTTTTGAGCTGTAAGAGAATAGCACAAATAATCATATGATGCCAATGAGTAACAAGTCTAAATCCCTGCTAGAAGTTGAATTACACCCCAACTAACAATGTGTTTTACATTACTTAGAGTTGAATGAGAAATATATGTTTGTGGACCATGATGGCATCAAAATCAAAATGATTCATCTCATCTGGGGAACATGAATGTGATCTGTAACTGTCATAGCAATCTGACAATTAGATAATGAGATGGAGTATCTTGAGTGCAATTTTGACAATCTTGGCTTGAAAATGGTCTTAAAAGATCATGTTTTGTCCAAAATGGAAAGAACTCATCCTCTGGGGAGCGTGAATCTGCTCAGTATAGGTTTCACAGCAACCTAGTTATTAGATTTTGATATTTCTTGTGTACAAGTGGACATTTTTTGGCTCTACGCTCTAGAAACATTCACCAAAGGCACTGAATGCAGCAAACTTTCAAGATACAGTAACTTGTCAAAGGTCAAAAAGTCAGAGGGTCATGACAGTAATTGAAAATCATCCTCTGGGTATCTGTGACTTAACCACAATAAATTTAATTTTGGTCAAAAGTTAGTTTTGTGGAATTACTGGTGATGTGCAATAGCGCACTATAGCTGCATTAACGTCAATGAGAAATAATTCACTTTCTTCATGTTTTTAGGTTGTTCCCCTACAGTATGACCTTTGACATATTTCTTTGCTTTTAACACTAGTAACCTTGGAACTGAAGCTTATTTCTCTGCCGCATGGTGCTCCACATCAAAAAACATAAGCTAAATGCTTAAAATTCAAATCCATGCACATGTCTTTCGACAATTTGTTAAGTGATGACAACTGAGCAGGCACTGAAGTCATTAGACTATCTGGAGAGATCAGTTTCTGTATGGGACACCCGTCAATTAATTCTGTGTGAATCAACCTCACATGTACAGTGAGAGAGAATGAAGACAGAATTACATTTATTCATGTAGCAGTTTTTATGTCTTTGTTCTTTTTTTTAAATGCTCTTTTAGAAGTCAGTAACTTGATTACACTTTTGTACTTCACCACATTTCCACTCACAAGTATGTTGATTCCTCCTGTACTCTGTAATGCACTCTGAGTATTCTTCTTAAATAACAGAATCACACTTTGAATGCTCTGACATCTTCTCCAATTTTGTCTGCACAGGAATGACGACATGCACAGCTGCATGTAAGTGAAGTTTCACACCTTGCATTTTGTTTTTACTGTAGAAATTGTGCTTCTACTTGAGTACTGTCTGGCAAAAGTCATTTTTACACAAGTTCTCTTTTCATTTAGGCTCCCATACAAACAAAGGAAATGCGCTGAAGATGGTGTTTATTGCAACATTGGGAGTGAGACATGAGTTGCCACAGACGTCCTGTTGGTGTCCTTCCCCGGCTATTGCTATTGCTGCTGTTATTGTTATGATTGTTGTTATTCTGTCCCGCCCTCTCCTCCCCCCTCTTTCTCTCTCTCTCTCAACCCAACCAGTCAAAGCAGATGGCCGCCCACCAAGAGCCGGGTTCTGCTTGAGGTTTCTACCTGTTAAAGGGGAGTTTTTCCTTACCGCTGTCGCCAAGTGCTGCTCATGGGGGAATTGTTGGGTCTCTGTAAATTAAAGAGTGCGGTCTAGACCTGCTCTATGTGAAAAGTGCCCTGAGATGGCTATTTGACGTGATTTGGTGCTATATAAATAAAATTGAATTGAAAAAGTAAGTAGGAAGCACACTGGTTTTACATGTCACTTGTGGGTCATAAGCTGCCGATTGTGGTTTGACAGGTAATCAATGCTGTGTCAGCTAAAAGGTGTTCCGTGACCAAAAAAATTGCATCTGCGTTACAACACCCTTCCTCCCCGCCCAAACACTAAGACTTCTCTAGTGTCTTTCTCTGTGTGAACAGCGTACAAAACATCTGACTGAATCATTGCCTTCCGTCACGTATCACTTCATCATCACCACAGTGACGAGTCACGGGCCGATGTTAAAATAGAGCAGAAGTTGCACTGCAGTGTGCAATCTGTCAGTGACAGCTGCATTTGGTTTTAGTGATCCAGGATGAGTGAGACTGTAGGAATGACTTGTGAATAAAAAATAATCCTCCACGAGAACAATATTAGCAAAGGTTGTGACCTGGATGTTTCAGTTCATAGTCATCTGCTTCAGTAGTGAAAAGGACTGTCTCTGTCTCACCATTATCAATAGAATCGATTCAGATGTTAGAAAGCAGGGTTTAATTTGATCCGAAGATAAAAGGAAACCAAGTTTGACCTTCTGTCTTGGGTGTGGGCGTGGAGGTCAGGGTGAGGATGATGTTTCAAGTCTACCCTTTTACTGGGGGTGGGAACAGTTTCATGCAAATGACGAACCTTCCTTGAAGCAGCTGTACAGTGACTGCTGGTTTTAACCTCAGTTTTAGGGACATAAATATACAATCATTGCATTTGAACTAAAAAGTAGTCTAAATGATTTATTTCAGAATTACACAGTGTTGAGTGCCAGCTCAAAACAAGAAATTCAGTATGGTGGTACTCTTTGTTTTATTAGTGCTGCTTTAAAGAACCTATTGTATTCAAAAAGGTTCCTTCTCAGTTTAATCACAGCTCTATAATTCCACAAAATTCTGCAGAGATTGAGGTGCCTGCTGGTTAAGACTCATTACAGTTCACAACCACAATGTCCACAGTTTGATTTCAACATTTGTTGCATGGCATATCCCTGCGTACCCATTCATACTGTCTCTCTGCACTTTCATCTGTCAACAAATGCCAAAAAATAATCTTACTGCAAAACTATTATTACTATTACTATTATTAGAGAAGTGGTTTTTCTACGATAAAGCTCTTCAGAACATGAGGTGCTGAAAATAACTTGTTTATGATAAATGTGGGGAAAGTTCCCAGCTAAAACCATATCCTTTTTTATCTTCATACCCTTCATACCCTTTAAACACACTAAGGCAAGGTTTGATTATTACAATCAAGTATAAATAAGAAAGACTTTCAGCTGTGCAGAACCCCACAAGTAGGGTCCAACATTGAACTGTTTTTTTTTTCTGAGAGGTTTCCATCAGGTATAATCTTAAAACATTTTTTTAAAAAGCAAACTCGCCTTCCATAACAATAATTTCCGTATATAATAACTGTCATTGATATCAGCTTGACAAACTCAGATGTAAATGTGGCGGTGTAGACAGAGGCGAGGCAGGTCAGTTCCTCTATTGGTCTGCTAGCAGATACCCACAAAGTAATCTAATCAGTGTCTGAAAATGAAGTTAGATGCGTGCTGGCAGGAAGGCCACACCCATGAACACACAGAACACAGAGGAAAGCAAAGAAGAGGACAATCATTCACATCTAATCCTCCTCTTCTCTCCATCTCAAGACCTGTCTGGGCAACATGCAGGCTTCCTTTGTGCTACTGTAGTGCTCATTCTAAGCTTTATAAAGATGCACCACATTCACGCTGAGAGAAAGGTTTTCCCACATATTTCAGTCATTACGAAGGCATTTTAACCACTGTGGTGCTGAAACATGACATCGCCCTCTGAAAAATGTCAGCCTTTATCTCGCAGCACCAGGAAATAGACAATGCTTGAACTGTCCAGTTGGAAGTCTGACTGATCCATCTGAGTGTGTGTGTGTGTGTGTGTTTATTATTAGCGGCCTGTTGAGCCAGGAGTGTGTGTGTCTGTCTGAGACATGAGCCTGACGGCTGCTGTGGACAAACCAGCTGACTGTGCCAGCTGACGGGGGTTGGCCAGCTCAGTCAGTTCTGCATGTGTTGGGAGAACAATGTGGGTGGGTGTTGCTTCTTTGTCATCCAACCCCCCCCCCACCCACATTACTTCCTTCATCATCATTTCTCTGTAGTTTAATCATAGATGACCATGACACAAACATGAAACCAGTGATGTCGTTTAGAAACAGGGAACAGCAAAATACTCACAATGAGAAAATGATTCTGAACTCGTTATGTATGGCACATTACAAAATACACTAATTCATTTTCACAGTAATTGATCCTTTTCTTCATCCTGGACGTGCAATTCTAGGTCTATATTTAGAATTTGCTGCTATTAATGGATGATAACTTGTTAATACAATGATAACTTCACAAAATGGCCATAAAAACTCTTTCTCACCACTCTCAAGCAGTTGTGTAAGAAGTATTTAGTTTTCTTCTCTTAAAGCTGCAGTAATTAATTTTTTTGGCCACTTGGGGGCAGCGCAACAAGATGTAAACACAAAGCTGACATACTGTATTATAACTGTATTATAACTGTATTATAACTATAACTTTCTGTCCACCTGGTGAATGTGAGTCCAATATTCACTCTCTTTTAGTTCTGTTTTTGCTCTCTACCAACTCCTGAGGGAAATATCTGGCTCTTTAGCTGCTAAATGCTCCACTATGTTCACCAGCTAGTCTACAGCTAACTGTGTCTGTTTTGCCGTTTGGTGCTGAGCAGGTAGTGTACAGTGGCTTTTTCTCTGAAAACAGCTGCCTGCTGCGGCCCAAAACGACACTATGAGAGTGCTGAGAGTGAACCAGAACAGTAAAGTTGCAGCCAGACAGCTAAATATGGAAGCCCAGAACGGCCTTGCTTGCAGTTACTTTTTTAATGCCATTATCTCAAGATCTTTTCTTTTTTTTGTTATTTCAAGATAACAAAGCTTGTTTTCTCATGATAATGGGTTAACTTATCTTATCTTGAGAAAACAAAAGGCCGAGTTCTTTTATTTAGAGTTTATAAAAGTAGTAAGGAGTGACTAAAAGCCTTATTAACAAATGACTAA